>NW_026899659.1:0-92566 GCF_033153095.1 Gastrolobium bilobum | reverse complement strand
AGGGGATAAAGGAACATTTTCGGTAGGGATCTCATTGCCTTTGTTCCTAACTTCCCCTTTTTCTGTCACCTTGGCTTTTGTCTTGTTGACAGCATCCTTGGGCGGATTCAGCCCTGACACCTTCCTCTTTTTCCCCAACCCAGGGGAAGTATCCTTCTGCAACAACCCGGAGGTAGACTCGTTCTTTCCCTTGGTCAAGGCGGCCAACCAACTTGGAAGAGCGTTTGGTTGTTTTTCCATTTGGGGAACTGAAAAGCAAAATAAAGCAAAATAATGAAATCAGCTGTTAAGCAGAATATAAAGCACTTCAATATAGCAATCAGACATACTTAATTCGGCATCAAGCTCCTCTTGAGATTTATAAATGAGAGACGCAACGCTAGCATGTTGATGCGTCTGAAGATATGTACCGATGGTGATCACGGTATTAATATCATTGGAGTCTAACTGGGATTCTTTAAAGCGGTAGCTGGAAGGAGGAAAATGGAAATGATCGGGTGACTAGCATAAGGGAAATTTTCCCTCTATTTCCTTCGTGCCACAATATTGGAGAAACCATACCTCCTTACCGGGATGCGCGCACACCTTAAAGAACTTGTTTTTAAAACCCTTAAAGGACTCTGTGTAGACCTTAAAGAGTCTATGGCCAGGAACACCTCGGACAGTGATCCAACCTTTCAGTTCTGGTGGTTCGCGACCAGTTCGGCAAAAGATAACTTGAAAGAAGAAAAAGAAGACCATAACGAAAGGACGAAGAACAAGGTAGGCACAAAATCGCTCAAAGACCTTAATGAAACTCCACCCGTTAGGATGGAGTTGTGTAGGGCATATGTGAAGATGATTGAGTATCTCTATTTGAAATTCGGTCAACGGAAATCGGAGTCCAAGTTGAGTAATGAAATCTCGGTAGAAGAAAAAGAAGCAAGGACCCTCTTCAGTTCCGCCAGAACATACGTGTTCGTCTTCTACAGGAGCTACGATGTCAAAATTTTCAACAGACCCGACTGAAAGTCTAGACACGTCCTTCGCAGAAAGCTCGAACGTGGTATTCAAAACCTCATGAGTCACCCATGGAAACTGGGATGTCAATGAGGATGGCAGAGACCCACAACGTGACTCGGCAGAACCAGATTCCTCTACTACCTCTCGAGGGGGAGATGCCATAAATGCCTAGAAAAATAGGAAAGTTTAAATCAGAAGGAAAGAATGGATATACCTGCATCAAAAATACTAGAAGATGAAGAGCTGGGCACGTCAGAAAGAGTAATCGGATCATTGGCCCCACCAGATGCCGACATCGATCCACAAAAATTCCATGCCGGCAACTTTCCAAAGTGGACTCGACCAACGAGTCACATCCTTGCGTGATAAGCTTAGAACTCAGGTAGACGCAAGAGTAACATGGGACACCTCCTGAGACAGAGGAAGGATAGGGCAAAGCATGGATGTTGGAATGTGAACCCAAGGTGGTCATGGGTAGAGAAGATGGAACTGAATGACTACTTTTTCTGAGGCACTTATTCCGGGACGAACAACCTCTACCCCGGTGAGACCCTAACTCCCTATTCGACACCTCGGCCCTTCTCTGAGATCTACCACCACGGCAGCCTCGAAGCATAGCTTCCTGCTCTTCCTCTTTAGTCCTGGGAATCCCCCAAAGCCAAAAACGAGCACCTGGAGGAATCTTTTTGAAAAAATCAGGGTTTTCCTCCCTCTTCCCTTTAAAACACAAAGCTGAAGAAAAAGAGTTTTTCCCCTTCATTTGGTCAAAAATTGAAAAATACTAAATGTCAAATAGCAAAAGGAGGAGGAGAAGAGCAAGATGATGATCATCCGCACGACAGGAGGGAACATACAACTTCTGAAAATATGACACTATGGAAGTTTTTTACAGGTTCTGGAAAAATAGCAAAAATCGACGATGCAATATATACATCTTCAAATTTAAAAAGCTTACTAGCAGGCAAAATGTTAAAGTGCAGACTCGCACAACAAAATCGACAAAAAACGCACAACAGAATCGACAAAAAACTGAAAATATGTGCAATACCTGTTGAAGGAAGACGAAGAACCGAAGCAGAAATGGGGCACAACACTCAGAAAACACGCACACGAAAACAAACAACTAACGCTGGTGCACGATGCTCAAAAGCTAAATGAAAGCATGTGAGAGGGAAAGATGGCTTATATAGCCAAGCAAATGACTACTGAAGTGTGAATAGCAAAGGTCAGGGTTATTTAGGTCCTTTCACCCTCAACTCATAACTGCCACGATCGTGGATGGAAACCGCAATCATCATGCGCGAAAATCACAGCGCAGAGGAGGCTAGGGGGCAAGGGCAAAACTGCCACTTCACACACACAAAAAAATAAAAAAATTGATGATTAGACAGCTGAAGCGATGCTGCAATAAATGCGCACGAAATGCAATGACAGCATAAGAACGGCTGCAGCACGCTAAAGTACGCGGGCTGGAACACGTGGCACAACGCAATGAGTATAGTTCGCAAACCTACATATGAGACAAGATGTATATGAACATACAACTGTTCACCGAGTTCGGAGCTGATGCTGGGGTAATAGTCAACTCACGGTTATTTCAGCACAGCTTCTACCCGGTTACACAAGGAAGCAGTAGGCATACATGCATGCCCTAATAACCCGGGTAAAATGCCGACGCGGGTTCTTCATGAAAATATCGACGGGATCATGCACAACCGTTGACCAAATCAATATGCAGATACATTCTGAGATGAGGAATACCGCTTGGGGGCAATCCGCAGGTAGGATCAAACAACTCAAGCGTATTCCTAACTCGGAGTAGCAATATGGTTGATGCTCAACCAGCAAGGCAAAACGAGGAAAATAGCGCTGCACATAGGGAAGATAAGAACCCGAAAGCAACATGTCTGCCGACAGACATTGGGAGGCAACCCGACAGATCGGCATTGTACCTGGTCCAAACATTGGGGGTTACCCAAAGTATTTCACCGGGTTGATGCTCAACCCGTCGGCATAAGGGGGAAAAGAACATCCCGTGAGAAAAAGAATTCCCTCGTAAGCAGAGCATGCAAGTCTACAAAAGCGCAAACACATTTGGGAGTTAAAAACTGGGAAAGAGGCACTCATAAGTTTATCCCGACTACCCGGATACCCAGGTAGCCCGGCTGAGGGGCAACTGTTATGGACCCGTATAATGGGCCCATTAAGTAGCAAGCCCAACAAGGGGCAATCCAAGATATGGATTGATGCTAATCAATCATACTAATCTTAATGTGACAACATAGCTATCAGGGCTGGACCCTCATGGTAGGAACCAAAGGCCCATCCACACTACCTACAGGTAACCTCTATAAATACAAGGGCAAACCCTAAAGGTACACACATTCTATCTCTTATTGTTATGCTGTCACTGTGCACACTCGCACCCCATTGGCTAACGCCGTTATAATATTCTGTGCACAGTGATCTCCTTGACTCAAGGGTATCTCCCTCGTAGATACCTTGGAGAGGGCATCAGATCCAATATTAACGTACTAGCCTAGCTGGGTTAGATATCTCTGTCTCAAGGACAGAACAGTAACTATTTTTATGTTTTTAGAATCAAATTTAGAGAACATGTCTGAGTTGTTTTTGTTTTCTGTTTTTGTTTTTAACTTTCAAAACAAAAAAAAACATAAAAAACAACTATTTTCATAATTATTCTACAAAATAATTTTGAAAACAAAAAAACCAAAACAAATCAAAGAGGCCCTTACCTTTCCTGCTTGGAATGCCAATTAGACCCGTACCCAATAACTGCTTGCAACGGGTAGGATATTTTCCCATGAAACACATCTAAATCTAAGCCTGCATAATCATTTCAAATAATTGTGGGGAATTTATGTGGATCTGAGTATTATTGTTTTGAACCTTACAAAATCCATAAGACGAGCCACAGACATGCCATACGCGCTTAAGGACCGAATTAGTTCTTAATTCCATCTTTTTTCTATTTTAATTTGGGATTAGCTCAAGCACAAGGTCAACATATGTGCCTTTATTTTAATAGACTACCTCTTAAGAGAGAACTACTATCATCTTACAGTTTATAAAACTAGACACAGCTTCTAGATATTCACACATGTTGGAAATCGAGAATGGCATAATTCATAAATCGAAAATGAAAAAAAAGAAGAAGAGAAAATTGATACGATAATTTATCATAGTTCATCCAATATAGACTATGTACAGTTAAAAAAATTTATAATAATTGTGGGGCTTCAATCAATTGTAATTTTTCTTGTTTTAATAAAAACGGGCTAAGTCATGATCCATATGGGAATGCAGTATAAAGCCCAGTTAATTAGTAATCCTTTTGATTTAGGTTTGGATATCTGTAAACTGATTAGTGTGGGTAATAGTGTAGGCCTAACTCATAGGTCCATGATGGGAAGATGACTAGGGTTAATAAGTTAGCTAGGTCCCCTCTGCAAATCGTCACTCCACAACTCTCTCCATCGACGGTTGTACTCAAGGAGTGGTGTGAATTGCAGAGGAAAGATCCTGGTCTTTCCATTGCGGGAACATCAGAGTAAACAAGAAGTCCTCAAGGAATCAAGAATCAAGTCTTTAACAAGTAAGACCTTATATCAGTAAGGGTATAATCTACGTTGCACCGACATCGACACGGGACACGGGATACGACACGATACGACACGCCGACACATTAATTTCAAAAAAATGTTAGATTTCGACACGTTAGGACACGTTTTTATATTAAATAATATTTTCAATATGTATAATATAATATAGTATATATTTAATACATATAATAACTCATAATAAATTATATAATCAATTAAAATATTTTATTTTTACTCAAATTTTTTTTGAAATTCATTTAAAAAAGCAAGACATAAATAAATTTATTATTTTAAAAATTCATACAATAACACTTGACAACAATATTAAACAGCCACTTAAAAGATGACATGACCAAGTTATTTAAAAAAAAAGAACCGAATCCAACACAAGGTGTCAAATAATAGCATTCTATTGGTCCATTCAAGAGCGCACGGATAGCAAGAATTAAATATAGTTTTATTCTATCTCCCACTCAAAAGCTTTAGAGTCCCTAGGCCAAGAGTTGCAGAAAGATACGTGGCTGGAGAGCTTCACCACCAATATCCATGAAAGCTTGTATCTTTAGCACAAGAGTTAAAAGGGAACGTCTCTTTGGCTATGCTTTTCTTCTGGGCATGCTTCTTCTTCTAGTTTTTTGCTGAAACTTTGTTTTCTCATCGAATCTGAAGTGATTCTTGTGGATAGTGTTGAGGTATTTTATAAAAGAATTTAACTTTATAAATTTTTTAAATATTTTACATTTCTACCCTTTGACCGTGTGGGGGACACGGTCAAAGTCGCGTGTAGCAATAATCAACATGTCCAAAAAAGTTGACCGCGTGTCGGTGTCTGACACGTGTCTGACACACAATTTTTTTTTAAAATGTCGTGTCGGTGCTTCCTTGGGTATAATCACCGCCTGATTCAATGTTATTTGATTTTAGTTAGATAAAGTCATATTCAGATATCGCACCTTGGATAATGTGTTTTCTTAAAATGTGGCCACATTATAAGAATTAGTCCTTAGCCCGAGAGTCGTTTTCAAATAACTTGTTTTCTTTTTCTCTTTTAAATTAAAATTTTACAATTGATTTTGCTCATGTGAGAGAATGTTAGAAGTTTTTATAATAATTGTGGGCTTCAATCAATTATAGTTTTTCTTGTTTTAATAAAAACGAGCTAAGTCATGATCTATATGAGGGTGCAGTATAAAGCCTATTTAATTAGTGATCCTTTTGATTTGAGCTTGGATATATGTAAACTGATTAGTGTGGATAATAGTGTAGGCCTAACCTATAGACCCATGATGGGAAGGGGACTAGGGTTAATAAGTTGGCTAGGTCCCCTCTGCATTCACAGTGTGTTAAAAAACTGTCACTCCACAACTCGCCCATCGACGGTTGTAATCAGGGAGTGGTGTGAATTGCAGAGGAAGATCCTGATCTTTCTATTACAGGAGCATCAGAGTAAACAAGAACCCTCAAGCAATCAAGAATCACGTCTTCAACAAGTAAGCCTGAATTTTTGGTATTTTAATTTCATATAATCATATTTTATGAAATTTCTTACATGTACAACTTGTTTGTACTCTATTTACCCCACTGTCATTTATTATAAGTCACTCCGTTTACAAAGAAATATAAATAAGATTTAGAAAATCCTAACAACAGCTATTTATGGACACAAATCCAAATTACTAAGTAAAAGAAAATTACAAAATGTCATTGCACACAATAATACCAATTACCTTTCTGCTGGCTCCACCAACAAAAAACATCATCAACATCCAAAATATCAGTCATACGAAACAATACATTCATAACAACTTGCTCTCGTACATTGTTGTCGAGTGTCATTGTAAAAGGAGAAGAATCAACCTAACAACCTTATGAGGTGAAGTTAGGAAGCTCACCAATAGTTATCCAATATCTGACTCAAAGGAAGTTCACCCTTCTTTTAAAGTTATACAACTCTAGAAATAAATATTATTTCTAATTTTTTTTGGGTCATATATCTAATATTTATCCCCTTCAAAATTTATAAAAACCTTTAGTTGTAAGTACCATTTTTATTTTATTTTATTTTTGTCATATAAATAATTGTAACTTTAAACAAAATTACATTATAATTTTGTCCATTTTAAAAAAAATTCTGACTCCGCCGTTAAACAACAAAGAAGTAATTTTTTTACCAAAATATGTTAAGATAGCATTACATAATTTCAATATTTAAAGACTTTATAGATATATTCTGTTGACACGTTTCTAGCTGGGAATCAACGTTAAGAGATAATAACACCAAAATTAGTATTTTTCTTCTTATACTTTCTTGATCTTGCATTAGTATTTTTGTAACATCTAAATTTTTGTATAATAATAATAATAATAATAATAATAATAATAATAATAAGAAAATAACGATAATAGTAACAAAACATTTATAAAAAAAATTTACAAGCTATAGTGAAAAAAAGGGGTAAATAAATATTGCAAAGGGGTAGAAACCCCCAAACACCCCTCCCTCCCTCTTTCACCTAAAGGCTACTATAGTCTTTTCTCCTCTACCCCTTTCTAGTCAACTGTCAACTTGATTCACTTTCTTTTTGCCAAGACCATACCCCCACCTTTCTAGTCAACATTTCATTCTTCACCATACCCCTGTCCTCCTGTGATTTTGTGAGTCTGTGTGCTCTAGAGACCCCATCCTTCTCTTAGTTGTTGATCATTTCGAGTCTTCAAGAGACGAATGTAATGCCCCGTGTGACCGTGTCCACTCCGATATTTTACACTTATACAGTTCGCGCTCAAGAACTTATGTACACAGACAACATACGATGCACAAAATAAGCTTTAATTGAATTTCAACTACATCTTTAGTCACAAACAACCTTGAACTATACAAGACATCCCCAAAAACAAGGTCTAACATAACATGGAATTACATAACACTACAAGATCAATAGGTTCAAATGCAATCTCCTATTTATGAAATAGGCCTGTTTGGATGAGCTTTTTCCTCTCCAAAAAGTACTTTTTTTTTTTTTTGAAAAAAAGCACTTTTGATTTTTAGTTCGTTTGGATATCTGCTTTTAAAAAAAAGCAGAAGTCACAAAAAAGTCAAAAACCTACTTTTTTCTGAAGTTAAAAATTTTAACTTCCAAACAAAATAGAAGTCAAAAGTCAAATATTTTTTTCAAAATCTAAATATTTTTATAAAAATATAAATAACTTTAACTTTTGAAAAAAAGACTTCTAAAAAAAGAAAAAGATAAAAGTTACTTTTTCTAAAAGTGTAAAGAAACGGGCTCATAGTCCATAATCATTTTTGTTTCTTCTCCTTGGTTTCTACACATGACATAAAACCCCAAAAAAGGTGAGATATGAGTCCCAGTAAGTACAAGAAACATCATACTATTCTAACCACAATTTCGACCATTTACTCCCCATGGCATGAGGACCATTTCAACCTGCATAAGGGTCAGTTCACAAGTGTACAGATGCTCCGCAATATAGAATGATATCGGCAATAATCGGAAGCAACTATGAAATACAAACTGTAAGGTCACAAGTCCGGTTCCACAAACTACTATATATGTAAGTAACTGTAAACCATGAACTAGGTACTGTTTGGTAGAAGATTTATTTTGGGATTGATGGGAAAGTGTAAGTGGATATTGAAAAATATCACGTTTGGTTCAGGTTTTTGAAAAAAATACTAGGTAAATAGAATAGATGGAGAAATGACTTTTGTGTTGATTTTTGGATGAAATTCAGTGTTACAGAATACCACTTGAGATGTGGTATTTTGAGATAACTGGGGAAGTGAAAAAACAGGTGCAGAGTTTCTCCCGAACATAGATTTTGCAAATTTAAATAAATTTTCCTGGTAATATTTTGGTTAACCAAACAACTTTTTTTACATTTTCCTACTAAACTCACTTTCTAACCATTTCCCTAGTAATTACATTCCTCTAGTATTCAAAAAATTTCTCCTCAACCAAACGCCCCGTAAGGTCATAATAGGACCCAATACGCGTAAGCTTCTATACATGCACTTAATTGCACTAGCTAATCTGTATGTGAATTGAGCTCAACCACGATAAGCGTCACTTGTCAACAATTATACTCTAACTATGTTGGGTAAAGCACATGTGGAAGAGACTATAATCAAATCAATATAAACATATATGCTCAACAAAATATGCCTCAAACATTAATTCTATATTAATTATAATAAAAAATTCTGGTGTAACGTTATTGCTAAACACATGAAAATATTAATTCACACCAATATATATCTTTATTCATTTAGATATAGCACAACTAGGTAATGGTCATTTTTTTTTTGGAGGTTACAAGGAATTGAACACAACACTCTACATTACACACACTCCTAACACACACTCCACACCACTAGGCTAACCCTAGTGGTTTGTAATGGTCATTTTTTTGTCATCTCTTATGCACGATTACCCATTATATGACAACTATATATGAATTCAACAGTTCAGGTATGTCCTAAACATAAGGTACGATGACTGAAAGGTCACATGAATCAATACAAAACCAAATTGGCCATCTATAGGGAAATATCATGATATCCGAATTTACATTGTTCACATATCAGGATATGCACTGTTCATATATCTGGATATTCACCGTTGACATAATTAGATATGCATTGTATATATATATGGATATTAGCCCAAATACTCGAATATATATATATCTCGATATATATCCAGATATCTAATAGCAGAATAACAAATATTCGTCAAAATTTATAAGGGTCGAATGTCTTAAAACCTTTGCTTCATATACGGTCTAACATGTTTCAATACATCCTAACTACCTATAGAAAATTCTTTACAACATACGAAAACAGATTTTTCACTATTGATTCCTACATTCACACTAAAACATAGATAACACATGTGTACACAGATTGTCATGCATTAACTACACCATTACCTCAATTCCACACTGCAAATTGGAGCCATCATTTAACAAAAGTTAGAATCACCAACTCACATTAGAAATACTCAAACTAGCTTGTATTTACAAAAGATAGCCCAGTAGAAAATTTTCGGATGTTACAACAAATCCTTCCCTTTTTATACCATTTCTTGTTATTGCATCATTTAACATTGATCACTAGAGGTAGTAATATGGGTTGAACCCCACGGGTCAATTCACCAAAACAGAGACGGTTGGGTTACACATCTCAACCCACCAACCCGCCTCAATTTGTCCCGTTGGGTTGTAGGTCGAAATGGGTTAGCGGCGGGTTGGCTCGCTGGGTCAATTTTTTTTTTTTTTTACTATTGTACTTTATTTATCATTAAGCTTTTGTGATATCCAATTTTTTTATCTTAGTATTCCCCTAAAATGATAAAGAAGAAAAACTTTATTTATGACAAAGGTTATCCATATATAGAGGTGACTGGATATTAATATACATTTAAAATTGAGATTGGAAAAATTAAGAGAAGTGTGAAATAAAATTAAGTAATATTAAAATTTTGTAAAAATCCTCTGTAAAAATCCTAAATCGAAACTTTCAATCTGATCTCAGATATCCAAATACATGAAACCAAGTATCCGGATATTCTGGGTGTGATATCCAAAAATATATCCGGAATATATTCGGATATAGAGGGTGAAATACTCATATACTTCTGGGTAAATATTTGGATAAATCACCCCATAAGCACGTCTTCGATTCTTTTCTTATTGACAACACTTGTGAGGTGTGAGGTACGATTGGGATCTTGTTTGAGTATAAAATGAATGGGATTCTGACATAGGCCCAACCCACAAAAGTCTACTCACGTAAGAGGTACAAGGCCCAAGTGAGCCTTGCTAAGTCAGAATGCAGTTTGTTGGGAGGGGATTGTTCTGGTGTGGGTGCTGAATAGAAAACGATTGGAGAGGGAAGAGGGGAAATAAGTAGGGAAGGCGTGGAATGAGAGGATCATCTGGAATATGTTAGTATATTGATGTCCTAGAGACAATCTTTTGATTAGATTAGGACATATGTGTACCTTTATATTGTCGCAAATAAATCATAAGCACTCTTTATCCTGTTTCATATTTTGTCTCGATATCATTGTTAATATATTATATGAGTAACTAGATAAACCCCTTGGAATAGAATAGGTATCTCTTGAGTATCTGTGATGAGATCACGATCATGAGGATTCAAGGATACCAGATGTTTATTCCTAATTTTATGTTCCTAGTCTAGAGACACTGAGAATGGGGATCAGAAATCTCGGGTAAGACTAGCACGACTTATCTACTTGTATTCAGATACAAGGTAAAGACCTTATGAGCTAAAAATATGGAGATGTCTTAGCTAAAGTCGTGGGTGGACCTATAAGGGTATAGCTCGCACTGAACAGACCCACAAAGAGACTCTATGAGGAAATCTCACAAATAGTATCATTAGAGCAGCCTCTTATTATTTGGGTATGTATTTCCTTAGACCAGAAGTTTTCACCTAGACTGTGTTCTAGAAAGCATGTTTTGATTGTATACCTCGTCTGTCTGAAACATGGAGATACATAGGTATACCTTTGGGCATGTCCTAAAATAACACAAGCCTAGGGTGATAAGCTAAAGGAATTCGTCAAATCTCTGTGAGAGATTAGGTTATCTGTAAACCGGAGAAATCAGGATGACATTTACGGGACTCGGGAATCTATGCATAGTAAAGAGATCATGAGATGATCTTCCTTTAGAGTCAGTAAATTGAAGATTCCCTATTTCAAATTAAAGCTTACCTTAAACCGCAAGGGTTGATACATCTCTTCACCCTAGGTTTAATGGGAAGGTAACCGAGACGAAAGGAAATACATACAGTAACCAAATACATTTAATAGGATTATCATGTCATTAACCTAACTAGCTCTGGGGCAACAAAGCATTGCTAGTGCTCTGTGTTGTCATTAAATGGGTTGTGGTCTTGTATGGCCCAAGCTCATTTATGTAAGTGGCTATGTTGGGCCTAATGGGTCACACACTAACACCTTATTGTCTTGACATTACATTAAAGGTTTTGGGCCTAATAATGGTTGTTAGCCCAAGAAGAAGTTTGGATGCCCACCTAAGAGGGAAAGGGGCGCATGAATTGTAGGAATAGGCTTGGATGGTCCAAGACATTATTAATTAATTTAATTAGTTAAATTAATTATCTAATGTTTAAATTTAAAATTTAAATTTTGAATTTGAATTTAAATATTTGAATATTTGAATTTAAATGTTTAAATTTGAATTGGCTATGAAATGTTGTTTCATAACAAAAGGATGACATGAGATCTTGATAGTATCTTGTCAAGATCAAATCCCAAGTATCAAGAGGAGATCTTTGGACAGCATCAAGGCTGATTTGGGCGCTAATTTGGGTGGTCTACTGACAGTCATTTGGCCAACAAATTTAGCTCCATTCTAATTTGGTTTGTTGTGGAAATATTTGAGTTAGTTGATTCAATTTGAATTGCAACTACTCAATATTTTTGGACTGCATTTGGGCTGAATGGGGCGCACCATATGGCTGACCATGTGATGGTTATTTGGCCATATTTTTGACAAGTAGTTGACTTAGTCTTATGAGGATAGGATATGAGTTTGTTGGCTAGATTTGATTTGCAACAACTCCACTCTCTCCTCCACCAAAGGGGCACTCCATGATCAGATTTTGTGGAGAAAATCTGATTCAAACCTATTGCTCTCTCCTCTCCTTAAGTGCTTTCCTTTTTGGTCATTATTTTCTAAGGTTTTTTGAGAAAAAACTGCCCATCCTTCTCTACTAATTCATGCACCACTTTTTGTGTATTTTCTTGCTGAAAATTCACTCATCTAAACACCTTGAAACCTTGCCTCATTCCTCTTCTATTGGGACGCCTAGCTTGCTTCCTTTTGGTGGTCGATTGGTGGTTTTCAAGAACGGTTCTTGCATCTTGACAAAGGTTGGTGGGGATCAACATTAGAGGGTTTGAACCTTCAAGCCTAACATTGATCATCTTCGAATTTTGAATTACAAACAAGGTAACATTCTGTCCTAAAGCATGTATCTTGAATTGGTATGTGTAATTCCGCTTTGAAAAATTTTGCTTTCATCCTCACATGCCTACGGCCTTCAAGGCCCTTTCTTTCAGAATATTGTTAGAATTGGAACCTTGGGAAAGAGTGGGGCATCTTCAATTGTCTCACAACTATCCTTTATTTTCTTTACTGTTGTTGCATTTTTCCAGTTCATTGTAATTCTGGTTTCTCTTTAATCGCGACTCTTTTCACTGTCTCAAGTTGTAATTGTCTCTTATTTTCATGAATATATGAAAAATCTGATTATTCAAGCCAAATTTCCCTGTTTCTCTATTCTTGTTTTGTAATTGGGTTGAAGGTTCGTAACATATTGGTATCCGAGCTTTCCACTATGTCTCCCGGTTGCAATCGAGCAGCACGAGTGGTGACACTGGCATTGCAGTGTTCGCTCGGGGCTAGTAAAAGACTAGTGCAAAGCCAGCCTGTGTAGGCGTCGGGGCTGTGAAGCGTGATGGAATGTTAGGACCCATTTGTAGGGTATGGGACTTGAAGTTCCATATTGGTTGTATGGGCAACTAATGTGGGGTTTATAAGGTCTTGGACACTCCCATCATTTGAGCTAGCTTTTGGGGTGGTGCATCCTAAGATTCTTATCAAATGGTGGCAATACGTAATATGGAGAATATGTTGGAAGTCTTAGGGGAAGGGTTGCGCAGGAGCAATGCTAGGCAAGAAGAGGCGTTGTAGAGGTTGGAAGCGAGTGAAGTTGGACTACATGAAATTCTTCGACGATTGGACGCTATGACCCAAATGTTAGCTATATGAGATGAAAGAAGTAGAGAAGGGAGCGAAAGTCGCGGGTCAGAAGCTTCATATGGCAGAAACGAAAAAAGGACATAGAACGGGGGCAATGCTAATATAACCTTGCACACTTTGCGTCAAACAGGTACAATTGCTGAATTTTGCGTAGAATTTGAATGTAAGGTGTGAATGTTGCACTATGAGGATGATGATCTTTTGATGGAGGCATGGTTGAATGAGATCAAGGCTATTATCTGCGAAGAACTTTTGTGAACCCGACTTTGAGATTATCGGATATGATGAAGATGTCGTTGAAGATTGAATGGAAGAACTTGGCTCTGGTAAAGGAAGGTTTGGGGACGACATCATTCAGTGGAAAGTTGAATTTGATTCGCAGGAATAGATTGGGCCAAGGAGAATCAAGACCCAATTTGACAGGGTCAACCCAACCAGTTTCTCAAATAGGCCAAACGTCTAATGTGCACTCAAACAACCCTAATCCCTAAATTCCAGAAGTGAACAAGGGTACAACACCTCGAGAGTGAACTTGAACCAATCGATTGCAGGGACAGACCAACGGCTGCCTGAGAGTCAAGGGAACAATGGTTGCCACCGTACCCAGGTAGAGCTTTAAGAGTGCCAAAGACAAAGGAAGGGGTTGTTCTTCAAATGCGGTGAGAAGTGGAACCTAACGCATTGCTGCCCCGTGCAGCAGTTGTAGCTCTTGTTGTCAAACAAAGATGACGATGGTGACGACAAACCAGAGTTGGGTGCGATGAAGATGGAAGAAAAGGACGATGACCGAGAGCCGTTGCAATTATCTATGCAAAGCCTCACGAAGTTGGAAAGAAAGAACCTCGCATAGCAGGAGGATGGCTTGTTTTCTGGGCTGGGCGCAACAAGTGGGCTTCGAAGATCAGCCCAGAATGTATGGAGTGGGTCATAAATAAAACCAGGGATCAAAAGCAGGTCGGACTCTTTGAACCCAAAATGTAACACTGCCTTTTCGGGTAATACACCTTCGAAGGAACAAATGACCCAAGATCTTAGGGTTGCCAGCCAAAACAAGCACAACATGGTTGATTCATCAAATCCCAATCGTGCAGCAACGACGGAGGCTAGCTCTACAGTATACCAGGCTAGTGGTGGTTGGCGACTTTCTCAAATGGAGCTGCAGGATCGAATTATGAACCACCTTGGATCTAGCTGATAGTCAAAGTTGAGAACGAAGAAGTGCAGAGACCTTGGGGCTGTCTTGAAGCATGGCATGAGCTTGGAAACTCTGAGGTAATCAAATATTGTATTGAGGTATGCAATTGGCCCTTTGATGTTGAAAAATAAAACATTTTTGGAAAGTGCATTTGTTCAGTGAAGAATAATTTGAGAAGGCTGTTGGGGCTCAATGGCCTAAACCTAGGGTGGAACTTGTGGGATTTTGTAAAGAATAGGCCTTTGACAACTTGGAATAATATCAAAACAGAATTTGCATAATTCATGAAGATAAACATGGTATTTTGAATGTTGGATTTTCTATTTTTTGGGGAAGGGGTGGAGAACAAGAGAAGGCATTGTCAAATTATGTGAACCAGGGACTGATGCTGTTTGGAACAAGGCATTATTTTTTCACTGTCATTAATGTTGTTCATCACATTGATAAGGTTGTTTTGTCTGCCACTGGAAATCTGATAATCGGAGCTCTTATTACTTATTTTGTGAGATCCAAAGTAGGGACATATAGTTTCAAATGTGTAGATAAGGGTTCGAGTGCAATAGCGGAATGGGACCCTGTGGGCATTACTATGTTTTAGAAATCCATTGGAATATACTTTTCACATAATGGGATCCCGATATTTCCTTGCGCATTAGTTGGTCCCTGTACTTTAAGCAGTGGGACCTGTAAGAACCCGCACCGTTAATTAAGGTATTTAATTAATTAATTATGTGAAAATAGGAAATGATTTCATAATTGACCCTAATAATTATTAAGAGGCTTTAATAATTATGGTAAGTGACTAAGAATGCTGAAAGTCGCTTTTCGGAAGAAAAGTTCAAATACCGGTTCTGCTAGTCGGTATAAATGCGTACAGAAAAAGTATCCCGTAAAATCAATGTAAGTGCATGATAATTACTAGAATAATATGTAGGACTTGTAAAACGAGTTTCAAGTCCAAGTAATGAGAACTGGTGCTAGAAACCGGTACTGGCTTTGAAAAGCGTGTACGGAAAGGTGCTCGGAAAAATATAATAAAAATATGACAATTCTTGTAAAATTGAGTAGGTTAAGAATCCAAAGTTTAGGATTAAAATGCTAAGCGTAGCAATTAAAGCTAATATTGTGTGTTAGTGACTTAACCGCCTATATATATTTAATGGCACTAAACCCTAGGCCATATTGGAGGCTGCCTACGTGAGTTTTCTGATTTCTCTTCAGCCTTGTGCCTCCCATTGCCACCTTCATCTCCCTTCCTCTTGTGAGCCAAAGGTGTCACCTTTCTTCTTGTTTTTGCCACTTAAACACTTGGGTGTGTGTGGGGTAACCTTGGTGGTGAGTTGTGAAGCATTTCTGAGTATATGCTTGCTGTTGGTTGAGAGTGTTTGGGGCTGTATAGTCTGAGTTTGTGTGAGTGGGGCTTGCTCTTAGCTTCTTGAGCTTCAAGAAGCCACCTTTTGGCACAAAGGGTCTAGCTTGAAGTGTATTTTCGTAACCTTGTGAAGTCAGAACCTTGGAGTTGCATTGGAGGCTTCTTTTCTGCTTCATTTTCGAAGTTTCGAGCTCTTGAGGTGAGCCATGATCACCTAAGTATCATTTTGAGGCCTAAAGCTTGTTTAATCTCTTAAAAAGAGGAACTTTAACCATTTGAGTAAAAGAATGTGTTTCTGGGTTCATAACATATTGGGTTATATCTGTTTAGGGAGTCATTGGACTTCCAATCGCGTTTAGACCCTTAAATTTGGGATTATGCAGAAGTTGGCTCGAATTTATGCATTCTGTTGAAGAAGTATTCGAATACTTTTCGTGTAGTATTCGAATACTCTTGCTGGAGTATTGGAATACTTTTCTGGGAAGAAAAGTATTCGGTTACCTTTGAAGAAGTATTCGAATACTGGAAAGTATTCGAATACAGTAAAGTTTTGTATTCGGATACTGAGGTATTCGGATACTGGGGGGTTAAGTATTCGGATACTGGTGAGTATTCGAATACTTAAGTGAAAGTAATCGAATACTTTCTGGAGAGCTGGAGTATTCGAATACTACTCGTGGAGTATTCGAATACTTCTTGCAGAAACAGCATGTAATGAGTTAAAATGAGTAAGAAAGACTTAATCACTTAATGTAATCTGAGCTATGATTATTGATGAGTAATTATGGTATGGGCAGATTGTGATTGTGCTGTTTATGGGCCTTGACCTGTGTGGACTCTTGGTTTGGATAGTAGCTTACAAGGTAAGCTTTCGTGTCCTCGGTTTAGCCATGTTGTGGTTCCACCATGTCCCATGGGAGTATGGTTATATGCATGCTGTGTTACATGCTTTGGATATTTGAAATGCTGTTGAGCTTTATGTGTAATGGCTTTTAATATGCATGTGTTGTTCCATCTTGACGGTAAGCCTGAGTATGTAGCGTCATACAAGACGGTGATCCGGGATGGATGCAAGTAGCGTCTTGCACTATTTGTGGGTATTAGACGTATATAAATCCTGCATTTCTCTGGCCAGTAGAATAGAATTGACACACATGGCATGATTATCTCCTGCATTGCACTGTTTTATAAATGATATTGATGAACTGCTTTTAAACTTATATTGCACATGTAAGTGAGCTTGGGGTGGAAGATCCTTGAGGACCCCTTGTCTTACTGAGATTTCTTGTTTAGAGATCTCACCCCACGTTTGGGGAATGCTTATTTCAGGTTCCGGTAGTTTGGTGACTGATGCCTCTGGCGGCAGGAGGCCAGAGCTTAGTTGATGATATTATGTTGTATTGCTGCCATGACTGGATATGGATGTTGTTTATGTTTTCCGCTATTTATGATTATGTGGTTGTTGAGACTGATGTTGGGCGTGTTGTCTTATCTGAGTGAGCATGGGGATTGTCCATGACACTTTATGTTAGTACTTTTAGATTGGAGTTGTATAAACTGTTAGATGGTTCGGTCTACGTTGTTGTAGTTCCGTGACTAGAGCCACACTTATATTATCTATGTTATGAGGTATTTTCAGTTAGCTGTTTTATTTCAATTGCATACAGGCGATGTTATATTAATTGATTAATAAGCAAGTTGGTAATGATAATGACATCATAATTGAAAAGAAAAAAATATTCCGTATTTTTAATTAAGCGCTGCTTAATACGATAGTATGATAACATTACCAGATATATACGAGGTGTTACATTTATGGTATCAGAGCCTGGTTCGAGGGAAAAGCCTGTATGTATTGCAATAGCTAGGATGTTTGGTTGTGTCTGTCTTGTGTGTTTACTCCGTCGAATTTTATTATGATAATGCATATGTAATCACACTGCGTGGGTCTGATCAACTCATAATTTGTGTAACTTGTGCAGAGTCATGGTAAGGTCCGGGAGAACACGAGAGACTTCTGAGGATCAACCCGATCATATCCTGACTGCATTGGCTGAGATGCAGGCGGCTAGGTTAGCCGATCAGGAGGCCACTAGATTGGCCAACGCGACAATGATGGATGTTGTTCGCGAGGCGAACCGGATAGCCGCAGAAGAGGTCCGTGAAGCGAACCGGAGGACCACTGAGGATGTCCTCGAGGCGAACAGGATGGCGAACATGACGATGATAAGAGTCATGTTGGAAGAGATGATGGCTGGTCCTGCTGTAGGCCAGACACCGCCGCCGCCGCCTCCATCTAGTGTTCAGGATGAGAGCCTGAGTCACATTGGCAGTGCTGCTCATGTCGCTGAGACGAGGGAGACTCTTGTAGAGCCTGTTGAGGATCTTGATGTGATAGATCGCCGGCTGAATGCTTTCGGGAAGCATAAGCCACCTGGGTTTGAGGGGTCTTTGGATCCTATTGCTGCCGCTAGATGGCTGGAGTCGCTGGACAAGATATTTCAGGTCATGCAGTGTACAAATCCGCAGAAGCTGATGTTCTCGACTTACATGCTGGAGGGCGATGCCCATGAGTGGTGGACGAACACCTCTCGTGCTTATGAGATGCAGGGTCGTGTTTTGACATGGCCATTCTTCGAGGAGTGTTTCTTGGGCAGATACTTTCCCTATGATGCGCAGGAGAAGAAGCAGGGGGAGGTTAATAGATTGGTTCAGGGCTCGATGTCTGTTGACGAGTACTTGGCCAAGTTTAATGAGTTGGTGAAGTTTGCACACTTCAGGATGGTTCCTCCTACTCCAATGTTTCTGGCTGCTAAGTTCCGTAGAGGACTTTGTGAGGTGATTGCTGAGCATATTGCTGGAGCTGCTTCGAGGAATTTTGGTACACTGGTTCAGCAGTATAAGGACATTGAGGATGTCTGCATAGCGGGTAAGGCCAAGAGGGCCAAGGTCGACGAGACCAAGGGGACTGTTGGTTCCACTCCTATTTCTACGTCCTGGAAGGACAAGAGGTTGGAGCAGGGCTCGACATGGGATAGGTACCTTCCATTTGTGGAGTTTTCGTATAACAACAGTTTCCATGCTAGCCTGGGCATGGCACCTTACGAGGCGCTCTACGGTAGGAGGTGTCGTACACCTACCTGCTGGTCTGAGGATGGGGATCGTGAGTTGTTTGGTTTGGACTTTGTCCAAGATACCACCCTGCAGATCCAGATGATCAGGGAAAAGCTGAAGCAGGCGCAGAATCGTCAAAAGAGCTACTACGATGTCAAGCATCATCCACTGGAGTTCAGTGATGGTGAGCACGTGTTTGTGAGACTTTCACCTGTCACCGGTGTTGGACGGGCACTCGGAGTGAGGAAGATGAGCCCGCGATTTATTGGACCATACCAGATTCTTGGTAGAGTAGGACCTGTTGCCTACCGGCTTGCCTTGCCTCTTAATCTGGCTAACATCCACAACGTGTTTCACGTGTCTCAGCTTCGGAAGTACATAGCAGATTAGTCGCACGTGGTGCAACCGGATAATGTGGAAGTTCGGGAGAAATTAAAGACTCCCCGTCGGAGCACTCAAGATTCTCAATCGTGGCGAGAAGCAGCTGAGGAGCAAGATCATTCCGATGGTCAAAGTGCAGTGGACCGGAAGAACTCCTGAGGAGTGTACTTGGGAGCGTGAGGACGAGCTTCTCCGGCAGTACCCCGAGTTTCGACTAGGTATGTTTCTGATTTTGAGGTCAAAATCCTAAAAAGGTGGGGTGAATGTAAGAACCCGCACCATTAATTAAGGTATTTAATTAATTAATTATGTGAAAATAGAAAATGATTCCATAATTGACCCTAATAATTATTAAGAGGCTTTAACAATTATGGTAAGTGACTAAGAATGCTGAAAGTCGCTTTTCGGAAGAAAAGTGCAGATACCGGTTCTGCTAGTTAGTATAAATGCGTACCAAAAAAGTATTCTGGAAAATTAATGTAAGTGCATGATAATTACTAGAATAATATGTAGGACTTGTAAAACGAGTTTCAAGTCCAAATAATGAGAACTGGTGCTAGAAATCGATACTGGCTTTGAAAAGCGCGTACCGGAAAGGTGCTCAGAAAAATATAATAAAAATATGACAATTCTTGTAAAATTGAGTAGGTTAAGAATCCAAAGTTTGGGATTAAAATGCTAAGCGTAGCAATTAAAGCTAATACTGTGTGTTAGTGACTTAACCGCCAATATATACTTAATGGCACTAAACCCTAGGCCATATTGGAGGCTGCCTACGTGAGTTTTCTGATTTCTCTTCAGCCTTGTGCCTCCCATTGCCACCTTCATTTTCCTTCCTCTTGTGAGCCAAAGGTGTCACATTTCTCCTTGTTTTTGCCACTTAAACACTTGGGTGTGTGTGGGGTAACCTTGGTGGTGGGTTGTGAAGCATTTCTGAGGATATGCTTGCTGTTGGTTGAGAGTGTTTGGGGCTGTATAGTCTGAGTTTGTGTGAGTGGGGCTTGCTCTTAGCTTCTTGAGCTTTAAGAAGCCACCTTTTAGCACAAAGGGTCTAGCTTGAAGTGTATTTTCGTAGGCTTGCGAAGTCAGAACCTTGGAGTTGCATTGGAGGCTTCCTTTCTGCTTCATTTTCGAAGTTTTGAGCTCTTGATGTGAGCCATGATCACCTAAGTATCATTTTGAGGCCTAAAGCTTGTTTAATCTCTTAAAAAGAGGAACTTTAACCATTTGAGTAAAAGAATGTGTTTTTGGGTTCATAACATATTGGGTTATATCTGTTTTGGACCCTTTAATTTGGGATTATGCAGAAGTTGGCTCGAATTTCTGCATTCTGATGAAGAAGTATTCGAATACTTTTTGTGTAGTATTTGAATACTTGTTCATCAGGTAGTCGAATACTCTTGCTGGAGTATTGGAATACTTTTCTGGGAAGAAAAGTATTCGGTTACCTTTGAAGAAGTATTCGAATACAGTAAAGTTTTGTATTCGGATACTGAGGTATTCGGATACTGGGGGGTTAAGTATTCGGATACTGGTGAGTATTCGAATACTTAAGTGAAAGTAATCGAATACTTTCTGGAGAGCTAGAGTATTCGAATACTTCCTGCAGAAACAACATGTAATGAGTTAAAATGAGTAAGAAAGACTTAATCACTTAATGTAATCTGAGCTATGATTATTGATGAGTAATTATGGTATGGGAAGATTGTGATTGTGCTGTTTGTGGGCCTTGAGCTGTGTGGACTCTTGGTTTGGATAGTAGCTTACAAGGTAAGCTTTCGTGTCCTCGGTTTAGTCATGTTGTGGTTCCACCATGTCCCATGGGGGTATGGTTATATGCATGTTGTGTTACATGCTTTGGATATTTGAAATGCTGTTGAGCTTTATGTGTAATGGCTTTTAATATGCATGTGTTGTTCCATCTTGACGGTAATCCTTTGTATGTAGCGTCATACAAGACGGTGATCCGGGGTGGATGCAAGTAGCGTCTTGCACTATTTGTGGGTATTAGACGTATATAAATCCTGCATTTCTCTGGCCAGTAGAATAGAATTGACACAAATGACATGATTATCTGCTGCATTGCACTGTTTTAGAAATGATATTGATGAACCGCTTTTAAACTTATATTGCACATGTAAGTGAGCTTGGGGTGGAAGATCCTTGAGGACCCCTTGTCTTACTGAGATTTCTTGTTTAGAGATCTCACCCCACGTTTGGGGATTGCTTATTTCAGGTTCCGGTAGTTTGGTGACTGATGCCTCTGGCGGCAGGAGGCCAGAGCTTAGTTGAGGATATTATGTTGTATTGCTGCCATGACTGGATATGGATGTTGTTTATGTTTTCCGCTATTTATGATTATGTGGTTGTTGAGACTGATGTTGGGCGTGTTGTCTTATCTGAGTGAGCATGGGGATTGTCCATGACACTTTATGTTAGTACTTTTAGATTGGAGTTGTATAAACTGTTAGATGGTCCAGTCTACGTTGTTGTAGTTCCGTGACTAGAGCCACACTTATATTATCTATGTTATGAGGTATTTTCAGTTAGCTATTTTATTGCAATTGCATACAGGCGATGTTTTATTAATTGATTAATAAGCAAGTTGGTAATGATAATGACATCATAATTGAAAAGAAAAAGATATTCCGCATTTTTAATTAAGCGCTGCTTAATACGATAGTATGATAACATTACCGGATATATACGGGGTGTTACAGGACCCATGGGGAGATCTTACTTGACTAGACAGCACCTAGAGGACAAGGAGCTTAAAAGAGGGGGAGTATTGATATAGGCCCAACCCACAAAGTCTACTCGCGTAAGAGGTATAAGGCCCAAGTGAGCCCTGCCAAGTCAACATGCAATTTGTTAGGAGGGAATTGTTCTGTTGTAGGTGCTGAATATAAAAGGGTTGGAGAGAGAAGATGGGAAATAAGTAGGAAAGGCATGGAATGAGAGGATCATATGGAATATTGTTAGAATTGCAACCTTGGGAAAGAATGAGGCCTCTCCAATTGTCTGACAACTATCCTTTATTTTCTTTACTATTGTTGCATTTTTCCAGTTCATTGTAATTCAGGTTTCTCTGTAATCGTGACTCTGTTCACTGTCTTAAGTTGAAATTGTCTCTTATTTCCATGAATATATGAAAAATCTTATTATTCAGGCCAAATTTCCTTGTTTCTCTGTTATTGTTTTGTGTAAGAACTCACACCGTTAATTAAGGAAGTTAATTAATTAATTATGAGAAATTAGAAAATAATTCCATAATTGACCCTAATAATTATTATGAGGCTTAAATAATTATAGTAAGTGAGTAATAATACTGAAAGTCGCTTTTCAGACGAAAAGTGCAGATACCGGTTCTGCTACTCGGTATAAATGCGTACCGATGAAGTATCTCGGAAAATTAAAATAAGTGCATGAATATTCCTAGAATGATATGTAGGACTGTGATTTCAAGTTTCAAGTTAAAATAATGAGAACTGATGCCAGAACTGATACTGTCTATGGAAATGCGTGTACCGGAAAGGTGCTGCGAAAAATAAAATAAAAATATGATAAATCTTAGAAAAATGAGTAGGTTCAGATTCCAAAGTTTGGGATTAAAATGCTAAGCGTAGCATTTAGCGCTAATACAGTGCGATTAAGACTTAAGTGACTATATATACCTAGTGGCACATGATCCTAGGTCTATTCTGTGCCTCCATTGTTGGAATTTCTGAAGCCTTGTGACCAGCCACCTTGTCACTCTCTTCCTTCTTCATTTTCTCACCAAAGACACCACCTTTGATCATTGTTCCTTCTCTTGATCAACATATCTTGGTGTGAGCTACCTTGTGTGAGTGAGAGGACCTTGTTTATGAGTTTGTGCCACTGTTGGGAAGGGTTTGAGGGCTGAGTTTCTCTGTGTGAGTGTTGAGAGACTTTTCCTTGGTTGTGGGAGCTTCAAGGTGGGAGCTTCAAGGTGTGATCTTTGAAGAGAAAGGTTCTTGCTTGGGTGATCCAAAAAAGGTAAAAAGAGCTGGATGGCCATCAAAGTGGATCTAGAAAAAGCCTATGATAAACTGGGCTGGGATTTTATCCAAGACACACTTAAAGACATCGGACTTCCTGATCCCCTAATTAGCATTATTATGAGTTGTATCTCATCTGCTCAATGAATGTTTTGTGGAATGGTGCTACTATTATAGAGTTCAAACCTTCCAGAGGAGTAAGGCAAGGGGACCCCCTCTCCCCGTATATCTTTGTTATGTGCATTGAGAGGCTAGCTCATTTAATTAGCCTGGCTGTGGAGGAGAAAGAATGGAGACCAATTACCTTGAGGAAGAACGGGCCACCTATTTCTCACCACTTTTTTGCTGATGACCTACTTTTGTTTGGAGAAGCCTCACTGAAACAAGCCAAGATTATAAAGCAGATTCTCCAGTGTTTTTGCAACAATTCTGGGCAAAGTATTAGTGTGGAGAAGACTAGGGTGCTTATGTCAAGAAACGTCAACCATAACCATGCTTTGGAATTAAGTAATGAGTTGGGCTTTGGTCTAACTAGCGACCTGGGAAAAGTACCTAGGGATCAATCTCCACCAAAAAAGAGTTACTAAAGGCAGCTTCAGCTACATCATGGAGAGAGTCAACCGAAAGTTGGGATCTTGGAAAAGAAGAACGTTATCCCTAGCTGGGAGAAATGTTCTTGCTCAATCAGTTCTTTCAGCCTTACCTATGTATGCCATGCAAACCAATCTCATGCCAGTAGGCTCTTGTGATGAGATTGATAAATTGTCTCAGAGCTTCGTGTGGAATTTAGGCAGCAATGACAGAAGTCCTCACCACGTGGCTTGGAATAGAGTGTGTACCCCGAAAGAGACTGGTGGTCTAGGTTTTAAATCTCTGAGGGATGTAAACAAAGCCTTTCTGATGAAAATCAGCTTTGGATTACTTACAAAAAAGGAGGCCCTTTGGGTCAAGGTTATGAAAAACAAGTATCAAATTGGTGATGAACTCCTTCCTGTGGCTAAAACCTTCTCGAATGCTTCAAACTTGTGGAGAGGTGTGGTGAAGGTCTGGCCTGAGGTAATGGCAAACTCCAACATCATGATAGGTAATGGAAAAAAAAAGGTTTTGGCATGACCCTTGGATCCCAAACATTGGCAGCCTGAAAGGAAAAATTCAGGAAGATCTTCTGGATAATCTCCTGCAGGTTAAAGTCTCTGATTATGTGAAAATTGGATGGAACTTGGGATTGGCAAAAAATAGGAAATGTGATCAGTCCGGAAGTAGGGAGACTTATAGAGAGCATGATGCCAGCAATTAAGGATTTGGGAGATGACCGAGTGTGCTGGGGTGACTCAAATGATGGCTGCTTTACTGTTAAATCAGCTTACAACTTACTAAAGAACCCTTATGTTACCCAACCTAACCTCAATTGGAAGATTATCTGGAATTGGAAAGGTCCTAGCAGAATACAAACTTTCCTTTCGTTATTGATGGGGGGTGACTTGATGACAAACCAAAGAAGGTTCATCAGGCACTTTGCAAATTCCAACCTCTGCCCTCGGTGCTTGGATCACCCTAAGAGCTCTCTTCACGCCATTAGAGATTGCATCTGGTCTCAAAAAGTGTGGAGAGCTCAGGTTGAACCCAGTCAGTGGCATCATTTCTTTGCTAAACCATTGAGAGAGTGGATAGAAGACAATATAAAGACAGTTAAACATGGCCCTAGAACCAGGGACTGGTCTCTCCTTTTTGGTATATGTTGCTGGAACCTATGGAAAGAGAGGAATAATTTTGTCTTCAATGGGGTGCTGCCTAACATCCAGTCGAGCATTCGAAGCACTATGTGCCACTATGAGAATTGCATAACAACAAATATCTCCCTTTCAGCAGGGGGTCTTGTTCAGAAGCCAAGAACAGTTAAGATGGTTAAATGGCATCCTCATCCTTCAGGCTAGTTGAAGATCAATGTGGATGGGGCTAGCTCTAAAGGCGGCTTAAAATCTGGTTGTGGAGGTGTAATAAGAGATAGCAAAGGTGACTGGATTTTGGGCTTCTCCAAAAACCTTGGCCAAGGCAAATCCTTTAGAGTTGAGTTGTGGAGCTGTCTAACTGGGTTGACTCTTGCCTGGGATAGAGGATTTACAAACATTATTCTGGAAGGGGATTCAACTAAGGTGCTGGAGTTCATTGATCAGGAAGTCTTGATGGATCACCCTTTGGCTCTTATTGGAAGCAAAATAAAAGATCTCTTAAACAGAAACTGGAACTGGAAACTGAACCACACTCTTCGTGAAGGCAATTTGGTGGCTGATTGGTTGGCTCATCAAGCCTTAATGATGAAGAAGGATATGGTTATTAACCCCTCTCCCCCGCATGGCTGTATGGCTCTAGTGATTAAAGATAGTTTGGGTACTGAGAGACCCAGAATAGCTAGTTAGGGTATGCTCTACTCTGTAATTTCCAAAAAAAAAAAACATTACTATGAATTCATACTACCAGGAAGGTGCATTTGCTTGAGGAGATAATGATGGTGAATGAAATGTGAGAATTGCTATATATCACAAGGAGAAAGAAAGAAATGAAATGAGAGACAAATTATAAGAAGAAAGAAAAAGAGAGAATCTTCAGATGAAGCTGCCTTTGCTTTTTTTTTTCTTCCTCAGCTCTCTTCTCTGTCCTCTCCCTCGCCATTTCCACCGACATGTAATCGATTATATGTTTCTTTGTAGGGATTTGCATTTGTTATTTAACATGACACAACAAACTTTCCTACACACACAACATTTTGAGGGGTCCATACTTTTTAAAGAAAAAAAGAAAATTACGGCACGCAAAACGAATCTCTATAACATTACAAAATCACTTTTCTTATCACATAACTCTTATAAAACCCTTCTTTGTAATCAATTAAACAATGCAGACGATTATTTAATCGATTACGCTTTTCTTGTATCGATAACGGGTTAACGATTAAACAAGAGAAAATTGGTATAAAATTTTGGAGCAGGGGTAAAAAGATTATTTTTTAATTAATTCGGGGTAGGTGGATAAAAAATCCGAAGCTTTACCATATTGAAAATTTTGATTATAAGATGTTGAGAGGCTACACCGTAATAAAAACTTATCACAAAATCAAAACAAATATTTTATTGTAATCTTGAGATGGTTTTTGGCTTAAGAAAATGGAGTAACCATTATGATTAAATTTATCTATTCATCTTTATTCTTAATTTTTTTTTGATATATCATCTCTATTCTTATTTATTTCTTATATTCTTTACATATTCTTATGATTATTTGGTTCAATTTATATTTTATCTTAAAACTTTTTAAAACACATCCCACATCTTATGTCCTAAGAGCATGTTTGGTGTGATGTATAAAACATGATAATATAAGCTTATACTATACGTTACGACATTTATAGTTGTTTGGTGTGACCATCATATAATATAAGCTTATACAACATGATCCCTTTATACATCAAAATGATGTATAACTTAATCAGGTCTAGGAGGGTAGGATTATGCCTGATAAATGGTTGATGTATTAACCAATGCAATTCTCAAAAATTAATATATTATTTTAATATTAGTATATTAAAATAAAAAAAATTTTAATATATAATTTTTAAAAATATTGGAGATTTTTATTTTTATAAAAATTAATATATTTTTTGGACACATTGATCACCATATTTCTATAAAAAAATTAATATCAACTAATATATTTGGAAGAATTATGTAAATTCATTATTAAAATGTATTTTTGACAAAAATACTTATTTTTAACCTATCTAATATTATACAGTGTATTACCAAACATTTTATGATATTATTATCTTATATAATATATTATCTTATACAATATCATGCCAAACGCTGGATAATATTAAAATTTAATCAGGTCTTATACAATCATGTCTTATTCTATCAGGCCTTATCCTATACTATGTCCAAACATGTCCCAAAAAACTAGTATGATATATCAAAATAAACATAATGACTTATATGCATATAAAGTTAAAAATATATTTAAATATTGGATTTAATATTTGTCCTTTTAAAAGACATAGAATTATGTCTTTTTAAGTAAGAGAAAAAAGTACACAATGAAAATTATGAAGAGAAAATTGATATTTTTAATTCAAATTTTAAATAAAAAATACTAATTTTAACTAAAATGACCATCCTTTAAATGTACGAACAATTTTTCCTTAAATATTATCAAAAACGAATAATAAAAATTAAGTCATACAATTATTAATTTTTAAATGAGCTTTTCTTATTAAATTTTATAAGATTATAAATATGTTTATTTTAATTTATTTAGCATTAAGAAATTGTTATTAAAAAATTATCAATTAAATATTTTGTTATAAATATTTCTTAAAATTACTAATTAATATATACTAAATATATGTTTATTAAATAATAAACAAATATTAAATTTAAAAAGTCCGTGAAATGCATGATAATTTAACTAGTTAAGCACTACCGAAAACAAAGTGAAGCAGTCATTTCATTTCCATTAATTGAGATTAACCTTGACAGAATTTTTTTTGATAAATTAGGCTGTAACAAAATTATTAGGAGTTTAAGTAAAAATATTAAATAAAATAATTTGAGAATTAAGATACTACAAAATTACAAATCATGTTGAAGAATAGGGTAATTATGTTTAGGGGTAGGATATTGTAACCAATGTTATTAAAACCAGTCCGGTCATTGATCCAGTCGAGGTACCAGATCACTGGTTGAACTGTATGACCCGGTGATTATATGAAATCTATAATTTATTTTTAAATATTATAAACATACTCAAATAGCTAAAAAACTAATATAAATTCTAAATGTTTTAATATAAAAAATAATAAATTATATATCATTGTTCAATAAAGGATCAAACAAACATATAATGCTTGTGATATTGGTGTTTCAGATTCATTAAACGATATCTCTAATTATAAATCAAGTGATATTGGTGTTTCAGATTCATTAAACGATATCTCTAATTATAAATCAAATCAAAAATCTTTGCATAGTACATAACTGAGATAATATTAGTATTGTAGGTACATAATTTGTGTAAGTTAAAAAGTAATAGATCACTCAAATATATCAATTATGATTTTTTTTGGAATTTTTTTTTAAAATACCGGGCGAGGTTACCGGTTTATTGGTCGGGTCATCAATTTTCACCAAAATCGACCGGGTTGCATCGGGTTGGCCGATTCAATGTGATAATCGGACAGGTCAAATGACCGGCTCACCGGGTTCCGGGTCGACCAGGCCGGTTCGGTTCGATTTTTACAACATCGATTGTAACAATCAATTAGGGTTACTATCAATTAATTTCACCCTTAGATTGATTATGTTGATCTAACAATTATATTTATTTTCATCTTTGTATAGTTATGATTTTGCGTATTTAATGTGAAAATATTAAATATGAGAAATCATAACCATACAAAGTGAAAATAAATATAAAGTATTATATATAAAAAATTACAACCATATAAAAGATGAAAATAAATATAACCATTAAATCAATATAATCAATCCTACAATAAAATTAACAATAACTCTAATTAGTTGTTCGAATATTCTACGCATGTTTAACAATAAACAAAGAATTTTATTCAGAGGTCTTAACCAATATCAGCATTGTTGTTATTGTTTGACTCTTTGTGGGTGGCACCTTCTTGAGCTTCTTCTTCTTTGTTTCTCTCTCATTCCTTCTTCCATTCCATAGCAGGGTTAGAGAGAGAGAGAGAGAGAGAGAGAGAGAGACCAAACATAACACCCGTTTTGCTCTCTTTCTTCTGCAATCACACACTCACACACCCACTACCCCTAATTTCCCCTTTTTCTCTCTCAATTTTCGAGGGTTTCAATTTTGACTTTCAATCATCATTGTCAACGCGAATCCAAAGGTTCCGAGATCGAAAAGGTCAAGTCTTTGACCGATTCCGATTCGGAAAATGGCGTCTTCGAGCGCAGCGGGTGCTGGATCCGCTGATTCCACAGCTGCAAGAAGAAATAACAAGCGACCTAAGTGTAATGCCCTCTTTATCTCTCTGATCTATCGTAGTTTTCTTTGGCCTTTTGAGCTCAAATTTCAGTGACCCATTTTTTCTTTTTTGTTGAATTTTTTTGGTTTATATATGAAATTTCTTTCTTTTTGGGGTTGACTTTAGTGCATGTTGGGAAGGAAATTTTTCTGATCTATCATGTCTTTTTGTGTGTGTGATGGTTTATCTGTGTTAGTATTTAGTGTATAATAATACCTAGATAGAGGTACCTGTTGCTTGAGTTCTATTTCATGAAGATATAACTATTTATGAAATCAAATATACACTTCATTTTTATCTTTTGAGAGTTGGTATTTGTGTTAAAAAGCATTGGACAGACATATTGGTTGTTTGTTGACCTAATGAAAGAGTTCTATGTAGTTGGATAGTATGTGCTGATTTAACAAAATCAATATATCATTACCTTTATCCCAAACTAGTTGGGGTCAGGGTTCGATGAGCAAGAAAGAAAAATAAATAAGCTAGAATAAATAAATAAATAAGTAAATAAACAAATAAAAAAATGTCCGATTTAACAACAATTGCTTTTATTTCTTTTTGTTTGTTGGCTCACAAAAACTTAACTGATAAGAGTTCTCATTGTTTGAAAATTTAATGCCTTTCAGATTCAAAGTTTACACAGCAAGAACTTCCAGCGTGCAAGCCGATTCTTACACCACGAGCGGTAACACTATCTACTACCTTTTTGAATTCGTTGCTCATGATTGCTAATGTACCTACGTGCATCTACAAGTATGGTGGTTCAACATGTACTTAGTTTAAGTCTTTCCATGCAGGTTATTTCAGCGTTCTTGCTTGTCAGTGTTGTATTCGTTCCTATTGGAGTTGCCTCACTGATTGCTTCAAGAAATGTATGCCTGAGTGCTATAATGTATTGAATTTATGCTTACACTTGTATATAATGTTGAATACTACTTTCATTTTCTTGTATCTGCCAGGTTGTTGAAATCGTTCGTGGGTATGAGTCAATGTGCATACCAGAAAATGTTACAGACAAGGTAGCTTACATTAAGAGTTCTGCAGATAAAACATGCAACCTAATGCTAAATGTTAGTATCCTTGACACCCGTTTAACTATTTTGTTTAACCATGAATTTTCTATTAACTTGGTTCTCATAATTGATGATGAAAGGAGTTGACAGTGTGACAAATCTTATCTTTTCTTAAATTTTGCTCTTAAAAAAAGGTGGAAAAGCATATGAAGTCACCTATTTATGTCTACTATCAGCTTGACAACTTCTACCAGAATCATCGCCGGTATGTAGTAACCCCTTTTTTTCTCGTGCATCACACATTCTTTTTATCTGTTTCAATTTCACATTTAGAATGTGAGGGAAAAATGTGGTTTTAAGAATAAGTATCTCCTGGTCCTTTCTTCAGTTCTTGACAATTAATGGAGGGGGACTGCAAAGAAGCTGCTGGTTTTATTACCCCTTTTTTGTTTAGAAAGATTCCGTCAAGCTTATTCACTTAAATCTTTTAACAGTCTAATGATATTTTTTATAGCCAATATAAAGCTAATTTTTCAGTTTTGCTCTATATCATAGTAATTAAATAATCCTGGATAGTGGCGCGATTTTCCATTTTTAATTACTCTTTATATTTTGTCAAAAGTGTGGTAATTGATGTCGGGTGAAAAGTTCCACATACACGGTTACATTGCATTTCGATATATTTTTTTTTCAAGAATTCTACATCAAAGGTGATGGTTGTGCTCCAGCCATTGTCATTTGTCTCAATTATTTTAAAAATTAAACATTGCCTTGCTTTAAATCCTTTAACAGTTATTGAGACCATTATATTCAGCATTGCTTATTGCTGGCACCTATTTTTGTTTTTGACTATTTTCTACTCAACTACCGGAACTAGTAACTCAAGATAGAAACGAAAAAAAAAGTGCAGAAGCTTGTATCCACCAGTGATTCAGTTCTATTACAATACTGGGGTAGGAAGAAATTACAGAGTCAGAGAACAAAAGTGAAAAATAAAAATAAGAAATGGGGAACGATAATAACTGGCTTTTGGGTGGCCATGGATCTCCCTCTCTCACTTACTTCTCAATTCTTGCTTAACCTTCTCCTTTTGCTTCTCCCTTCTATCCATGCTGCGTGTAACTTCTTTTCCCACTTCTCGGTCAGTCACGTTTTGTGGTGTCTGTGTAGACTGGGTTCCTCTGTTCCCCCTCCTAGAGTAAACTCTAATGATGGGTGGTCTAACACAAGTCACTTTGACAAATTGTATGGATGGCATTTTGGTACAGTTGTAATACATGTCATACTTTTGCTTAACAGTAATATAATGGTAATTTCAGTACAGTCAGAGCATATTAAGTCAGAGTCATGTATCTGTTTCCCTTGGTTTTAAGAAATAAAAGTTTATATGTACAGAATAAAGTTAGAATGAATGAAAGTAAGCAGTGAAATAAATGATTTGACAACTGGCATGAAGTTCATTTACAGGCTATCATCTAAACTGGCAAAAATATTTTATGAGGTAACACACTTATTATTATAAATATTTAGAGTTGTAACTTTGATTCAATTATCTAACTCCTAGAACTTTAGAGAATTGTCAGAGATAACAGATAATAAATTATTTATATGGGATGTAATTTATGGAGACATACACAAACTTCTACCATGTACTTACTATTCGGGTAATTTGCAGTTGATTATTATAAATATTTAGAGTTGTAACTTTGATTCAATTATCTAACTCCTAGAACTTTAGAGAATTGTCAGAGATAACAGATAATAAATTATTTATATGGGATGTAATTTATGGAGACATACACAAACTTCTACCATGTACTTACTATTCGGGTAATTTGCAGTTGAATCTTGTCAGAGAATAGTATAAACTATTAAAAAGCCTTCATCCACCAACTTAAGCTTTTGGGTTGAATTGGTTCTTTACATGGTATTAGAGCCTCAGTGTCATGGGTTCGATCCTCACTGCCCCCTACTTTCTCTTGTGAAATTTTCTTAGTATAGGTAGGTGGGCCTGTGCATTGTCCACCCTTCAAGCCTAGTGGCTATTGTGTGAGGGGGCGTGTTAGAGAATGGTATAAACTATTAAAAAGCCTTAATCCACCAGCTTAAGCTTTTGAGTTGAATTGGTTCTTTACAAATCTAATGCATATTTTTCATTATGTGTGATTGTTTATATTCTTATAATCATGGTGCTTTTCTATAATTTAGGTATGTTAAAAGCCGAAGTGATGAGCAATTGAGGGATACTAGTGATGAGAGCTCAACAAGTACGTGTAAGCCTGAAGATATTGCCAACGGAAAACCAATTGTACCTTGTGGTCTTATAGCTTGGAGTTTATTCAATGACACATACAGCTTCTCCCGTGACAACAAAAATTTGACAGTGAACAAAAAAGGCATCTCCTGGAAGAGTGATAGGGAGCACAAATTTGGCAAAGATGTTTTCCCTAAAAACTTCCAGAATAGTTCTATAAAAGGTGGTGCATCTCTAAATGAATCCATACCGGTGAGTATTTATATGACCTCTTGTTTTGGATAAGTTAAGCATCTATCTTCATGTATAATTATCTTTCATTGCATGGTTCACCAATGTAATTAGATGTTGTTTTTGTTAATTCAGTCTTAATTTAGCCTTTGTTTACCCTTTTATATGCTTTTGTGTTAATCTTGCATGTGTGGGTTTAATTCTTGTTGCTGCTGCTGTTCTTGTTATTAATGTTGTTGTTACTACATTTATTTGTATTCACATTGTACATATAGTAATGACTTTTCAGTTTCACACGGCAAATTATTCCAGTATTTCACATACATCTTTCATTTCAAATTTTCAATTATTTCCAGTATCTTCTTTTGTTCATCTTGTGATTAGTCTGAGTATTCTCAATTAATGGCTTGCATCTAATGAGATATATTGCTCACCTTTTTGGATGTTTTATGGCACAGTTGAGTGAGCAGGAGGATCTTATTGTCTGGATGCGGACTGCTGCGTTGCCAACTTTTAGGAAGATGTACGGAAAGATAGAGGTGGATCTGAATGAAGGTGATAAAATAAGCGTAACACTGAAAAATAACTACAACACATACAGTTTTAGTGGCAAGAAAAAGCTTGTACTGTCAACTACTAGCTGGCTTGGTGGGAAGAATGACTTCCTTGGCATTGCTTATCTCACTGTTGGAGGACTATGCTTCTTTTTGGCTATGGCTTTTACCATTGTATATTTTGTCAAGCCAAGGTAAATACTTGAAATCCTCTATTGTTTTCCACCATTAAAGTTCCTTTTGTAGCAGGGCAATTCATGGGGTAGCTTGCATGGGCTTTCTTATTCTGTATGATTTCTTACATATTTGTTTGACCAAAAATGGTGTTGGACGCATTCATTTGTTCCATACATAGAGTATGCTGTTAGTTGGGATTTAATTTCATCCGCATCTCCCTTTTCTAACTTAAATTCTTGGTTCTGTGACTTCTCACCTATATGGAGTATGCCGTTGGTTGGGATTTAATTTCATCCGCATCTCCCTTTTCTAACTCTGAAATCAGCATTGAATATATTAGTCAATTTGTTTAGAACCTACATAATGTTTGAGCGACTTGTGTGTAAAGTGTGTTGGCAAATTTGTTGTGTATTTATGACATCTTTTCTGCTGTGAGAGATTGAGAGTTTTCTTCTTGGACATATGTTGAAGGATTAAAAAAAACACTTTCCATTAAATCCTGACCAGCGAGGGTGGGTTGAGGGTAATTCTTGTACGCAATTTACCCCTGCATATATACAAAGAGACTGTTTCTCGGATTCGAGACCCGTGAGCTTACATATGCAGAAGGATAAATGTAGAAAAGATTATTTCCTACTAGGACTTCTAAAGTTGTTCAAAAAGGAAAAAAAGAAGAAGCTCCCTTTATTGTTCTTTAGGGTATATAATTTACAGAATAGTGATTAAAAAGCTTTGGTTAGAACGTCTATAGGAAAAATAGTGGTGAGATTGTTTTAAATGCGTTGACAGGATTTTTTGTACATGATGGGTGTTTTTGTCCATCTATTTCTCTGATTCTGTCCATCGCACAATTCAAAATTTAGATCTGTTGGATTTTGTAAAGTAGTTTATTGGATTATTAAAATTAGCATATATTTCAACAGCGACTTGCAATGAAAAATTTGAATTATTGTTATTACTTCCCAACCTATCTTAATATGTCTTTGCAGGCAACTTGGAGATCCCTCATATTTGTCATGGAATAGGAATCCGGGAGGGCATTGAGCAAAGAAACTAGTTATGCTTGTCTGTTATTTCCAACATTACATGGCTTGTGTATTCTACTGTGAAGGGTGCAATTTTTGTACATTTATGTTACTAATTACCAGTAACACTTATTTAGGAGTTCTTACCCCCCCTCCCATTTCTCCCCACAAACAAAGGAAACCAGAACACTTTTTTTTCTTTGTTTTATTATGCATCATAATTGGAATATATTTTATGTCCTAATAATTAGTGTCCAATATATGTATTAGTTGCTTTTCATACAAACCCGTGAAAATAGTAGAGTTCTTTTCATGTTTGCTTTGTTTGGCTTTTGTTGAGCAAAAATAGATGAAGTCTTGTGGAGTAAGGTGAAATGCCTCTTCAACATTAGCAAGATCCCCTTCATGCAGTTGATATATTGGAGGTTAAATTATAAGAGCATATGAATAATATATTCCCTGAAAAATATCCTAAATGCCTATTGCTTGATCTCTGCATCGTTGAAGTTAAACACTTCCGTGTGTAGTTTTGGAATATTATTTGGAAAATTAAACATGGTAAGTCATCACCATTTTAAACTTGTAAAACATTATTTGCTAATGTACATTTTGTTCTAAAATATGAGTTTTATATTTTTCATTTAACATGAGAATTTTTTTTTTTACACACTTTGATTTTTGCATCAACATGAGTTCCACACGACTTTTTTAACATATGGTCTTACGTGATTTTTGTCTCTATGGCATAAGGAGGTTCATTTCATGTAACATGAGAAATATAAAACTCATAAAATATTATAGGAAAATGATAAAAGCAGTTGGCTTGTAAATGTGTCTCATTTTAGTTCCTATAAAATTTTAATTAAGTAATAATATCAACACTAGCAACACTTTTATCCCAAACTAGTTGGGATCGGTGGTAGATGAACTCAAATGAAATGTACAAATTTTTTGAGAAAAAGATAAAAAATAAAATTTGAATATATATATATATATATATATATATATATATCCATAAAAAGAAAAAATAAATAAAAATAAAAATAAAGATGCTTAGGAGGACAAAAAAGAATAAGAAAGTAAGAAAAAAAAAGAATATAGTGAAAAAAAGAAAAAAAAAGAACACATAAATAAGTAAATAAATAAATAAGAGAAAAGATTGAACGGAAAAATGAAATAAAAGAAAAAAAGGAAGGAAGAAAGAAATAGAGAGAGATAAAGAGGAAAAAGACTAGAAAGAAACCATCTGGAATATAGGAATAAAAACGAGTTTAACCCTCCATCATGTTTATAGTTTTTCTCCAATCCGTCCTAATGTACACCGTCCATCAATCTATATCCCACTCCATTAAGTCTTGTTTTATTACCTTTTCCCAAGTAAGTTTTGATCTACCTCTATCTCTCTTTGTATCAAGTTCTTAGTAGCAAACTTTTGTTCTTATAGGAGCATCTAGAGGCCTTCTTATTACGTGCCCAAACCACCTCAATATATGTTCTCTCGTCTATTCAGCCACCAGTACCACTCCTACATTTCGTCGAAAATATTCATTTCTTATCTTATCCATCTTTATACAACCACACATCCATCTTAACATCCTCATTTTCGCTACTCCCGTTTTATGCTTATGTTGCCTATGTGCTAAGCTCTTTCTAACATTTGTCTTATTGTTGTTCTATAGAATTTCTCTTTTAGCCTAAGGAGAATTTTGCTGTCACACAAAAACCCAGATGCACCACACCATTTCATCCACTCTGCCCTGATTATATTATTTACATCCTCATCGATTTCTCCACATTTTTACAAAATTGATACTAGATATCTAAAAGCATCTTTCTTGGGTGCCTCTTGTCCAAGCAAATGCACAAAATCTTGATCTCTGTCTCTTGCTAGAGAAAACTCTCACTTCATATATTCAGTCTTGTTGCGGCTTAACGTAAATCCTTTAGACTCCAACGTACTTTTCCACAACTCTAGCTTTCTATTAACAACAGCCTTCGCCTCACCAATAAGCACAATATCATATGCAAAAAGCATACACCATGTCACTTTCTCTGAATATCTTTTGTTAGTTTATCCATAACTAAGCCAAAAAGATAAGGACTTAGAGCAGAACCTTTGTGTACACCTACCGTGATAGAAAAATAACTTGATGTTCCATTACAATGTTTCACACATGTAGTAGCACCGTTATACATATCCTTGATTGCTTCTACATACTTTGATGGTGCTTTTTTCTTCTCAAGAAACCACCATAAAAATTTTCTTGGAACCTTATCGTATGCCTTCTCAAGATCTATAAACACCATATGTAAGTCTTTCTTCTTTTCTCGATATCTTTCCATTAATTGTCGCATCAAGAAAATGGCTTCCACATCTTCTTGGTATAAACCCAAATTGATTTACAGAGACCTTGGTCTATCTCCTCAAGCGATGTTCAATAACTCTCTCCCACAACTTCATAGTATGACTCATAAGTTTAATGCATGTATAGTTATCACAATTTTGAATATCTCTTTTGTTTTTGTAAATAGGCACAAGCATACTTTTCCTCCATACATCAGACATCTTATTTGTTTGAAGAATCTTATTGAAAAGATTGGTCAGTAATTTTATTGCCACATCCCTCAGGCCTCTCCACACTTCAACAGGGACACCATCAGGTCCAAAGCTTTACTAGTCTTCATCTTCTTTAAAGCCTCCTTAACTTCATGTGCTTTGATTCTGCGCACAAATCTTCTATTCGAATCATCATACGCGTCCACCAAGTTCACCTCGTTTTTATCTCCTTCCCCATTTAAAAGCTTGTTAAAGTAGTTCATCCACCTTTCTTTTATCTCTGTATCTCTTACCAAAAGTTTTTGATTTTCATCATTGAAGCATCTAACTTGGGTGAGATCTTTACTTTTCTTATCCCTCTTGATCAGTTGAATATGAAGTTAATTATGTTGGGTTTGTGCTCTTTTACTAAAGCCCAAATGAGTTAAGAGTATGATAAGAGCCCAATGAGCTTAGGGCTAGGGTTTCTTGGAACCCTTATAAATGCTGCCATTTAAGTCATTATCCTTCTAGGTCATTGAACATAAGAGGTAAGCTTAGATCTGAAAAGTGCCCACATACTTCCCCTTCCCTTTCGAGAGATAGTCTGGAAGATCTGCCACTGTCCAGCCTCAAGGAAGTTTGTTCGTGCTGTGGCGCTGAGGTGAGCAGTTCATGAAGATGAATCGTACATGGGGAGATTTTGCACATCAAGAGGTAAATCAGTAAAATGATGATGATTCGTTTGCATCCCAAACCACAATGGTCTAAAACACTTCCGCAGATCCAATTGCTCAAAAATTGGTATTAGAGCCGGATTGCGTGTTTGGATGTGGATCTAGTTTTGATTTATAATTTTCATGTAATTAGTTTTGCTTTTGAAATATGACACCTAGGGTTCTATGTTTATTGGTATGAATTTTACATGTATATCCTTATAATTCTTTTCATTAAAAATCAATGCTTTATTTGGTTTTTGACTTTAACCCATGGTAGATATTTGAATGTATTTTCTTGGGTTGTAACAAGGAGGCTAATCTCATATGATTAGGTTTCCTCTTTGATTTTTATTTCAATTTTTGTATTTTTTTACGTATTACAAAATTTTAATAAAAAGAAGATCCAAGAGAAGCCGAATACAAAGACATTCGTCACTGTTTTGACGTGTTCGTGACTTCTCGATGGCCGATATGAGAAACCAACCACATGGCGTGAAAGAAGACAAAGCATAAGAAGAAAGTGGTCGGAACGGCTGGAAAGGACACCAGATGCGCCCTCATGTAGCTGCCTGGAGTGGCCGCGTGTGGGCCTCACTTGTCGGTAAATATCTGGTGCGTGGAGGTGCGTGGCTGGCCGGTTTCAGGTGGTTCCGGCGGCATTATGTTTGTCTCTTCACAACAGTCCTTCCCTTAGAGTTTCCTACTGAGATGAGTTAGCATGACGACGTAGTGGATGTGATGCCTAGGGTTCCTTAAAGTCGACTTAGGGTTTCTTGCCAAAGTTTGGTATTTTGGGCTTTTGGGCCCATGGTTACCATAAAGGGGCTTGAAACAGAACCTATGGACTAGAAAGAAGGAGCAAATGAGTTGAACCTATGGGCTTGAAACAGAATCTAAAATGGTCATGCGTAAAGCACACACTGTCTATCATGACCAGATTTTAGGACCTTAATGATTTCACAAATTTAGTAAAGTATCGTACGACTCATCGTTGGCAATGCTTGGATGCTAAGTAAATTTTTTGAAATTAAACAATTTTGTGAAATTGAAAAAAAAATTGCTTATGTTGAATGTGAGGAGATTTAAATTAAGAAATTAATTTAACCTCCAATCGCATCATAGGACCATTAATAAAATAATCATGTGAAGCCCCATCAGATAAACATGATTGGATTTTATTAGATTGGGCCTAAATAATCATGGGAGAAGATTTAAATTAAGAAATTAATTTAACCTCCAAGCGCCTTGTGGGCCTATCAATAAAATAATCATGTGATGCCCCGATGGATAAGCATGATTGGAATTTATTGGGTCTTAATAATTTCAAAATTTTAGTAAAGTATTGTACGGCCCGACGTCGGCAATACTAAATTATTAAAGACAATTTTGAAATTAAACAATGAATTTTTACATTTAACAAAGCTTGTGAAAATTCTCATTAAAAATATTGAACGAGTGAAAGTTTTAAAATTAATTAATTAATTTTAATACTTGTGGGCTCCATTTGGGGTTTATTAGTGAAATGATTATCGTTGAAGCCCCATCGAATAAGGATAATCGGATTTCCCTAGATTAAATCTTAATAATTTCAAAATTTTAGTAAAGTATTGTACGACCCATCATCGGCAATGCTTGGATTCTAAGGATAATGTTGAAATTAAACAATGGTTAATTATATTCAACTTTGGTAAAATTGTTAACCCTCCCTTCGAGGCTCTGGCAATGGCACCGAAGGCCCAAATAACAATTTTAGTTTTTACAAGTGACTTGCCCATCGTAAGCCTTCTTAAGAAAACTGAAGGATTGTTGGCAAGTAAAGGTTGGAGCTTGAACTAAAAGAGCCATCTTGGAGAAGTAAGGCTTGAATCCATGAAAAATATGACTCCAAACCCTTCTTCCTCCCACTTTCCATTCGGCCATAATGATTATATGTTGATAATGATGTTGTAAATTATTAAAACTGGGGTGTTGATGGTTAAATGTGTTGGTGGAAGTCTAAAACTCAAGAAAGATGAAGACTTGTAAGAAAAAGTGTCACCTTTGGCTTGTGTGTGAGTTGTTCTTGATGTGGATGAATAAGAACTCTAAAACCCCCATGCTTTGATTATGCCCTCTTCATTAATATTAGGTTTTAATGGTTAAAATTAATAAAGATGACACCTTTGGGGACTAAAGACATAAAGGACTTAATTAAACCATGAAAGTGTGTTAAAAAGAAAGGTAAAAACCTTAATGTTATGACTATACAAATCAGCCATACAGATATATATTAGGGTTTGATATTTTAAAATGGTTCTAAGACTTAATTAGGACACTAATGAAGGGATTAAGTGAGGTAGATTAAGCATAATTGATTAATTAACTCTTAAAACCCTAAAATTTGACCTAATTAGGGTTTAGGACCATTAATCATGTAATTAGTGAAGTAAACCAACTAATGCATAACTGAGGATGTGGAATTACATAAGGAATATAAATAAATTAAAAACCCTAAATTTATGTTCACTTAGGGTTTCCAACTAAACCTAATTAGGATGTGCTAATTAAACACAATTTGGTTAAATGATCAGTTTTTAGGCTAAATTTGGAAGATTATATCTCCCTCCACAGACGTCCTATAGGGATTTTCCATACATCATTTTGAAGCTTGAGATGTCAGCTATGTGGTGTCAAAATTTGGTACCATTTGAAGATGTGTAGAATTCTATAGATTTGATTGAGTGGAGACTGCCCAGGAAGGCCATGTGCAGGGGCTGTACGTGGTTGCATCTTCCACGAATTTTTTCTCCCTCATTTCTTACTCAAATTAGGCTCATGATGTATCGAATTAAAGTTGAAGGTGTCTAGTTTTCTGTATAAAAAATTTGAGAGCAATTGGTTCAGTATATTTTCCAGAATCGCAGAAATGGTGAGCAATTTTGCAGTTATTGATATGGATGAGGACCCTGCTATTTCTCACCATCTTAAAGAACCAATTTTTGCCACTATAGATGTAATTATAGATGAGAAAAAAGATGGGGTCATTCCCAAGGTCGATGGAGACCATGTAAGTATACTTTCTTTTACAAGTAATTCTCTATCACTTACATTCTTCCCCTTAGATTTACAGGCATAATTGGTTGAAGACAAAGGAGGTGGAAGAACAAGACTCAAGAATCCTCATCTAGTAAGAGCTAAAAGAAAACCCAAGGTTAAGATAAAGAAATCTAAGAAGATGACTATGACCAAGGGGACAAAGCCAGCTTTGTTTTTTTTGCTTCAAGCCACCTTGACCATCTGTCAACGTCAAGATCATGATGATAAATGTAAGAACCCGCACCGTTAATTAAGGTATTTAATTAATTAATTATGCAAAATTAGGAAATGATTCCATAATTGACCCTAATAATTATTATGAGGCTTTAATAATTATAGTAAGCGAGTAATAATGCTGAAAGTTGCTTTCGGAAGAAAAGTGCAGATACCGGTTCTGCTAGTCGGTATAAATGCGTGCCGAAAAATTATCTCGGAAAATTAATATAAGTGCATATTAATTACTAGAATGATATGTAGGACTTGTAAAACGAGTTTCAAGTCCAAATAATGAGAACTGATGCTAAAAATCGGTACTGGCTCGGAAAAGCGCGTACCGGAAAAGTGCTTAGAAAATTGTAAGAAAAATATGATAAATCTTAGAAAATTATGTAGTTTCATAATCCAAAGTTTGGGATTAAAATGCTAAGCGTAGCAATTAAAGTTAATACTATGTGTTAATCTTTAAGTGGGCTATATATACCCTTATTAAGGGCACAAAACCCTAGAAAACAGTTTCTCTACTTGGATGAGGGGCTGGTCAGCTGCTGGTTCCACTGTTACATTGTTTTACCACCATTTTGTGAGCTTTGTGACCTCTCTTCCTCCTTTTCTCTTCACTTTGTACCTTGGGTGAGTGGGAGAGATCATTGTGAGTGTGAAATGAGCTCTTTTCCTGAGTGTGGTGGCTGTGTGGAAGCTGTTTGGAGTCTGGACTGCCTTGTGGGAGTGTGTGAGCTTCTTCCTTGAGTTGTTGGAACTCCAATGAGCAACCTTTGTGAAGAAAGGACCCTCCTTGGTGTGTATTTTCGTGTTCTGTGAGAGACAGAACCTTGGAGCTGTTGTGTGAGCTCCAAGAGCACCCTTTTTCTGAGTTTGAGCTTTGGTAAGCCTTGTCACCTTTGATCATGAGTTTAATGCTTAAAAATGAAAGCTTGATGCATGTTAAGGCTTAAAGATGATAACTTGTTGTTGGGTAATGTTGAACACACCTAGAAATGCATGTTTAGGTGCTTTAAATCGGTAAAAACCCAACCTTGGATGGATATCTTCACGAAATGCATTTTCTGCATTCTGTTGTGAAATATCCGGATATGTGCCCGATGAATATCCGGATATGTGATATTCGGATATGGGTTTTGTGTATCCGGATAATAGATATCCGGATATGGGATTCTGGATATCCGGATATGGCATATGCGGATATGTACAGTGAGATATCCAGATATTGCATATCCGGATATGGTCCCGAGGAATATCCGGATATTCCGGGATTTCTTAGAACATTAGCCGTGCTGTGTGTACAGTAGGCTATTGGGGGTTTGTGGACCCTAGATTGATGAAGTTGAACTTCTTTAATTAATGAACTAAGTCAGAATCGTTGTGATTAAGGACTTATGGCTTGGTATGGAGCCTTAAGACGTAAAACGTAAGGAGAGGCGTTGTCTTTAAGTTATATGCTTGTGTTGCATTATTATTGATATAGTATTGGTCCATAACAGATTGTGAATCTGCTGTGTTTGGACTTTGAGCTGTGGACTCTTGGCTTTTGGAGTTAGCTTGCAAGGTAAGCTTTCGTGTCCTCGGTTTAGCCATGTTGTGTTTCCACCATGTCCCATGGGGGTATGGTTTATGCATGCTGTGTACATGCTTTTGGATATTTGATATGTTGATTGAACTTTACATGTAATGGCTTTTAATATGCATGTGTTGTTTCATCTTGACGGGAAGCCTGAGTATGTAGCGCCATACAAGACGGTGTACCGGGGTAAATGCAAGTGGTACTTGCACGGTGTGTAGGTGATAGACGTATACTTGCACTGTCTCTGGCTAGTAGATTAGTATTGACACACATGACATGATTATCTGCTGCATTGCATTGTTTTAGAAATGATAAATGATAAACTATTTTTGAACTTATATTGCACATGTAAGTGAGCTTGGGGTGGAAGATCCTTGAGGACTCACTGACTTACTGAGATTTCTAGATTAGAGATCTTACCCCACGTTTGGGGAATGCTTATTTCAGGATCAGGTAGTATGGGTACTGATGCCTCAGGCGGCAGGAGGCCGGAGCTTAGCTGATTATGTTGTTTCTGCTTATTTGTTAGCATGACTGGATATTGGCGCTGATTATGTTTTATGCCTTTTATAATTATGTTGTTGTTGAGATTGATGTTGGGCATGTTGCCTTATTTGAGTGAGCATGGGGATTGTCCATGACACTTTCTGTTAGTACTTGTAGTTTGGAGTTGTGTAAACTGTTAGATGCTCCGGTCTACGTTGTTGTAGTTCCGTGACTAGAGCCACACTTTTATTATCTATGTTATGAGGTATTTCAGTTAGCTGTTTTATTGCAATTACATACAGGCGATGTTTTATTAATTGATTATTAAGCAAGTTGGTAATGTTAATGGCATTATAATTGAAAAGAAAAAGTAATTCCGCATTTTAATTAAGCGCAGCTTAATACGATATTATGATAACATTACCGCATGTATACGAGGTGTTACATTTATGGTATCAGAGCAATGGTTCGAGGTAAAAGCCTGTATGTATTGCAATTGCTAGGTTGTTTGGTTGTGTCTGTCTTTGTGTTTACTCCGTCGAATTTTATTATGATGATGTATATGTGATCACATTGCGTGGGCCTGATCAACTCATAATTTGCGTAACTTGTGCAGAGTCATGGTATGGTCCGGGAGAACACGAGAGACTTCTGAGGTTCAATCCGATCTTATCCTGACTGCATTGGCTGAGATGCAGCCGCTAGGTTAGCTGATCAGGAGGCCGCTAAAGTGGCCAACGCGGCAATGATGGAAGCTGTTCGCGAGGCGAACCGGATAGCCGCAGCTGAGGTTCATGAAGCGAACCGGAGGACCACTGAGGAAGTCCTCGAGGCGAACAGGATGGCGAACATGACGATGATGAGAGTCATGTTGGAGGAGATGAGAGCTGGTCCTGCTATTGGCCAGGCTCCACCACCACCGCCACCACCGCCACCGCCTCCACCTAGTTTTCAGGAGGAGAGCCATAGTCACATCGGCAGTGCTACTCATGCCGTTGAGACGGGGGAGCCCCTTGTGGGGACTGCTGAGGATCGGGATGTGATCGATCGCCGGCTGAATGCTTTCAGGAAGCATAAGCCACCTGTGTTTGAGGGGTCTTTGGATCCTATTGCTGTTGCGAGATGGCTAGAGTCGCTGGACAAGATTTTTCGGGTCATGTAGTGTACAGACCCACATAAGCTGATGTTCTCGACCTACATGCTGGAGGGCGATGCCCATGAGTGGTGGACGCACACCTCTCGTGCTTTTGAGAGGCAGGGTCGTGTCATGACGTGACCATTCTTTGAGGAGTGCTTTCTGGGCCGATACTTTCCCTATGATGCGCAGGAGAGGAAGCAGGGAGAGTTTGATCGTTTGGTACAGGGCTCAATGTCTGTTGATGAGTACCTGGCTAAGTTTAATGAGCTAGTGAAGTTTGCACACTTCTGGATGGTTCCTCCTACTCCGTTATTTCTGGCAGCTAAGTTCCGCAGGGGACTTAGTGAGGTGATTGCTGAGTATCTTGCTGGTGCTGCTTCGAGGGACTTTGGTACACTGGTTCAGCAGTGTAAGGACATCGAGGATGTTTGCGTGGCAAGCAAGGCCAAGAGGGCCAAGGTTGAGGAGGGCAAGGGAACAAGTGGTTCCACTCCTGCTCCTACTTCTTGGAAGGACAAGAGGTTTGCTGATAAGAGCAAGGGAAAGCAGTTAGCGACTAGGCAGACGTTTGGTCAGTTCAAGAGAGCTGTTTCACATCAGGGGAGTTCTGCTAGGCCTCCTACCACTCCGAGATGTTCGGGATGTGGGAAGGAGCATGTGGGACGCTGTGCTACGGGGCAGTTGCTGTGCTTCAAGTGTGGCAAGGAGGGCCACTTCTCTAGAGATTGTCCGTCGTTGACGGCGAGAGCTGCAGCTGTTCAGGCAGTTCCTTTGCAGATGGTTCCGATGGCATCTTCTTCGGCACCTGCAGTGCCACCTTCTGTTGGTAGAGTGTATACACTAGATAGGCAGCAGTCGGACCGCGCTCCGAACCTTGTCAGAGGTACTGTGTCTATTGGTGATTCTTTTGTCGATGCTATCTTTGATTCCGGGGCTACTCATTCGTTTATTGCTACCCCGATTGCTTTGGGGCTTGAGTTGCCCAGTGCTGTGCTTGCTCCACCGTTGCGGGTGACTACCGCCACCGGAGATATTTGTGATTCTACCACTGTACATCGCGATGTAGCGTTTCAGTGGGATGGCCGTGAGTTCTCAGTAGATCTGATAGGGTTTCCGATGGCCAACCTTGAGATTATTCTGGGCATGGATTGGTTGTCTAGAAACTGTGCATTGATTGATTGCTGTGCAAAGCGCGTGGTGATGTCTCCTTGTGATTCCACTGCTAGTTCCTCACCATACATTTCACTGCTGCAGGCCAGGAGAGCGCTGCGAGAAGGGGCATTGGGTTATGTCATGTTGGGTGGTTTCGTGAGTGGGACACATGAGGATATCACTGGCATTCCTGTGGTAGGGGAGTTCCTTGAGGTGTTTCCTGAGGAGATTCCCGAGTTTCCGCCACATCGGGAGATAGAGTTCTCCATTGACTTGTTGCCCGGTGTGGGGCCGATTTCTTTAGCTCCTTATCGGATGTCGCCACCGGAGTTGGCTGAGCTTAAGAAGCATATTGAGGATCTTTCAGCGAAAGATTTCATTAGACCGAGTGTGTCTCCTTGGGGAGCACCGGTTATCTTTGTGAAGAAGAAGGACGGGACAATGCGATTGTGCACCGACTACAGGCAGTTGAACAAGGTGACAATCAAGAACAAGTATCCCCTTCCTCAGATTGATGATCTGTTGGATCAGCTCAGGGGTGCTTGTGTGTATTCCAAGATTGATCTCCGGTCCGGATACCATCAGATTCGGGTGAAGCCGGAGGATGTCCCGAAGACCGCGTTTCGTTCGAGATACGGTCATTTTGAGTATTTAGTGATTCCGTTTGGACTCACAAATGCGCCGGCAGTGTTCATGGATTACATGAACAGGATTTTCCAGCCATATCTGGATCAGTTTGTGATTGTCTTCATTGATAATATTCTGATCTACTCCAAGATTGAGGAGGAGCATGCGAAGCATCTGAGGATAGTTCTGCAAGTGCTGAAGGAGAAAAAGCTTTATGCTAAACCTTATAAGTGTGAGTTTTGGCTCAAATCAGTCAAGTTTCTGGGGCATGTGATTTCAGCAGATGGAGTTGCAGTGGATCCCAACAAGATTGATGTAACACCCTCTCTTGTATGCATCCAAGAGAGTCGTTTGCTAATCGTTATTAGAGTTGCGGAAACGGATAAAAACTTTTTCAAAAAAAAGATCTTTGAGAGATTGTTGTGGAAAGCTGAGTCTAAGAAAAATTTTGATGGAAAGAGTTTAAAATGTTTTGCTGATAAAAATGGTGGAAATTTAAGAAAGCCGTATTCCTTTGAATTTTAATATAAAATCGAGTTCTCAAAATATTTTTGTACAGTTAACGAAATCCGAAAGTAGACGCTTGGGGATTCGCGTGCATATAAAATAATAGTAAATCGGAGTTCATTTTCCCCTCGAAACATAACTCGTAAGTTGTCCGTAAATCGTTAAAAATTCAGCATTTGATAACCGTTAAGAAAGTCCCTTTTCGCAAAACATTTCAGATTTCTTAAAGCAGCCGCTGTTCATAAAAAGACTTAAAGCAGGAATAAATCATAGTTTTACAGTCATCCAAAAATCATCAAGTACCACATAATACAGTCATCCCAAGCTTAAAACAGTCAACAGTGAATAAATCCAGACAGCAACAAAAATATAACAGAGTTCAACATCCAAGTCCTCAAATGCTTTTACGTCCTCCTGCAATTTAAAAATTGCAGCCCCAAAGGGGTGAGAATAAACCCAGTAGTGTGGCAACAAAACCAAATGCAACAGTATTAACTAGGCACAAAATCATAAATAGTCACATCAAAAATTTAATCCTTTTCATCATATATCATAACGCGTATATAACGCCCTTTTTCCTTTACGCTCATAGCACCGTCGTGCGCATAGCATCACAGTGGGTATTCCTAATGGCTCCCATGAAGGTGAATCCCACTGTGGAACCTATGCGGACTGAAGCCAAGTGTCCCCTCTCCTGGTACCAGGCATGCCTATATGATGCATGCTCAGTCACATGTCCTCAATACAAATATATATATATTCAAGATGTCATGAATCAAGTATACATGCCATGTTATGCAATCGCACCCAACAGAAAAATGTCTTATGATGTAAAATGCATGCATATATCATATCATCCTTTCATATTCTTACCATTGGCTCATCATCATCATAACATTCATAGAACAAATGTGAGCAACACATCACAATTCCATACACTAGCCAATAGTCACATTAGGTAATACCGCCTACACATACCTCGTACGTCGAAATTTAATTTACCAATAAGCAGTGAGATAGTCCAACTTCTCAAGGATTTTTCGTACCTGATTTACAGCATAATAAATCAGTGTCTATTCAATTTATTCATCAAATTCCCAACTTAATAATTCCTAAGGCATTCGGCCTTAAGGTTCTTTTTTCAATAAATTTAGTATTGATTTTAATTCAACCCTTGTACACTTTCAACAGTGAGCAATTCTTTTAACAACTCCACTAGGGCAGAATCAATTTTCATGCTTCATCTACAAAATTTTTCTAACTTTAATTAAATAAAATGCAGCAGCCCTATATTTCATTACTTTAGAGACAAATCCTATCACTTACCTCTAATATAGGTTCGGTTTTCATTATTCTCAAGGCCTAAAATATTTTCAATCCATTATCTCCTAATTGTGCGCTACAACAGGTATAGTAAGCTGTCTAAAAATATTTTCCAGCAACGTAAATAAATAAAATAAAAAAATACAAAGATATCATGTTGCCCAGAATTGTTTTCAGTGAAACAGTGGACAATGGGTAAACAACAACGTTCTTTTTTTTTTCAGCCACAAAGGAGGGTAGAAACCATATGTACAGCAACCCTTTGTCAAGAGGATAGATTATCCTAAGGCTTACTAACCCTATTTGGTGCGCTAAAGAGAGTATAAAGTGTTGTCCACATAACTTTGCTTAAAGAAATTCTAGATACATATATATAACATGCAACAGTACCACTTATTAATTTTTAGAATCATTCTTAGGTTTATATCTAGAGCTTTTTAAGTTATGACTCCAGGGTGTATAAAGGCAGAACCTAGAAACGTACAGAGAAAAGCCTTCTTTCTATAATGCCTCACGGTTTACGCAAAAAGAATAAAGGGAATTTTAGTGCCTACCTCTTGAAGAAGCACTAGTGAAAACCGAAGAGATGATCAAAGCTTAGTAGTGTTGGCTTCTTTATGACTCCACGGTTACAAGGGAAAGGTAAGCGAAGAGTATAATTTTCTTGATTACTCTTAGAATCTTCTCCAAGTGTCTACGGTCAAGAAGGTGAGAACAAAAAATGTATTCTGAATTTTTCCTGGGTGCTACCTCTACTAGGAAATCACGGTTTGGGTGATGGAACAAATTTGGGATTGATGATGAATTTGAGTTCTCTCTTCTTTGATGGTCACGGCTGAGGAAATTTAACAAGGTCCCTCTTTTCTCTCCATGCAACGTTTGGGTGATGAAAGAATAGGGTTTGAGTGTTGTTTTAAAGCTACAAGATTCAGAAGAGTTAAACCCTCTTACTCTCCTCTCACATGCCCACTAGTGTGCAAAGTTGATGCGCTTTTTATTTTGACCACTAACGCAACATGCAATCTGCCACCTTATGACACAAGTACAGGGCTTATTTCTCCTATAGGTGTATAGGTTACAAGGCTGAAATGGTTTGAGTGTACACACAAGTAATCAGATTTCTTTTGACCATCCAAAACGCATGACAAGGGCAATTGGTGCACTTATTTTGTCATGAAAAACTGCTGAACCAATGGAGTCACCTGCCATAAGAATCCTCTCCCTCTATTGGCTGCATGGGGTGGTGGTGTAGCTGACTTGTAAGACCACAAAGATTACAACAAGGTTCAGAATTTTCTCTCCCTTAGCGCTGATGTGTAGGAGAAGTAAGATAGGGTTTTTGCCATGTGTAAGTACCTACCAACCATGTCCTGACTAATGGGATTTCTATGGATATTAATAGGATCATTGCCAAAAGAATTGGGCTGCTCCAAAGCCCTCTTCACAGCCCTAAGGCTTCGGCCAACATGCATGGCCTAGATGATAAACCAACAAGCCCAATAGATCCCATTTGGGTACTAGTTTAGAAAAAAATCCCAAATTGTCAAATTTTCTCCGTATCTTTAATTTCTCTATAAGTTGACATTCAATTAGGCTTAGATATTTGAATAATGTTTCATATGCCTAAGGTAAATTCGCATCTCTTATAATATTCCTAGTATTTTACTACTACTAATCATAGGAATCGAAACTAAACACACATTCCATGTAATTGGAATTTTCAATCATGCATGCTTATTATGCCTTATAATAATTTATATATCTATATTCTTAATTACGTCGGATGTTACAGTCTCCCCATCAAATAGGAATTTTGTCCGCAAAATTAGATTTACTTACTAGTTAAACAATTCGGGATAGCGCTCCCGAATGTCGTCTTCACGCTCCCATGTAGCTTCAGCTTCTGATTTGTTGTTCCACAACACTTTCACCAACGGAATCTCCTTTGAACGAAGTTGTTTAACAGATCTCTCAAGAATCTGGAACGGCTGAACCTGGTACGTCAGATTTTCTCTTAATTCCACTTCTTCAGGTTGCAACACGTGGGATGGATCAGAAAGGTATCTTCTCAACTGCGACACATGAAATACATTATGAATCCCTGATAGATTAGGCGGTAACGCCAAGCGATATGCTGATTCACCAATCCGATCCAAAATAAGATACGGTCCTAGGTACCGCGGACTTAGCTTCTTCACTCCCATTCTCCTACCGAGTCCCGAGGTGGGTGTGATTCTCAAAAACACATGGTCTCCCACTTCAAAAGATAGCGGCTTATGACGCTTGTCGTAATAATTTTTCTGCCTGGCCTGCGCTCGCTGCATATTTTCTCTTATCTTCTTCACCTGTTCAGAGGTCTCTTGAATCACATCGGGCCCCAAAATGCTTCGCTCTCCAACTTCCGTCCAACACAGGGGGGATCTACATTTCCTTCCATACAGAGCTTCATACGGTGCTATCTGGATACTGGAGTGATAACTGTTGTTGTAGGCGAATTCTATCAAAGGAAGATATTGGTCCCAACTGCCTCCTTGCTCCAATATACATGCCCGCAACATTTCTTCTAAAACCTGAATAGTGCGTTCTGTCTGACCATCCGTCTGCGGGTGATAGGCAGTGCTCAACTTCAAATGGGTCCCGAGAGCCCGCTGAAAAGAATCCCAGAATCTGGAGGTGAACTTGGGATCACGATCACTGACAACACTAGTAGGTACTCCATGCAGTCTCACAATTTCACGAAGATAAATTCTGGCAAGCTTCTCTGTAGTATACGTGGTTCGAACACAAAGGAAATGAGCTGATTTCGTTAATCGATCAATAATCACCCATATAGCATCATAACCATCTCGCGTACGAGGAAGTCCTACCACAAAATCCATGGCGATACTGTCCCACTTCCATTCGGGAATCTCCAAAGGTTGAAGAAGTCCCGATGGTCTTTGATGTTCGTACTTCACCTTTTGACAAGTCAAACACCGAGATACATACTCAGCAATGTCACGCTTCATTCCCGGCCGCCAAAACGACGTCTTCAAATCGTGGTACATCTTCGTGGATCCTGGATGAACAACATAATTTCCTTTATGAGCCTCCTGTAAAACCTCTTGCTTTAATTCTTCATTCGACACCACTAACCGACCTTGGTACCTCAACATTTCCTTGTCATCCCAGACTACCTCTTGATTATTAACCAAACTTCGGACTAACTCCTCATCTCTCTGAGCTTCCTTAATTCTCTGAAATAATTCATTCTCTACTCTTACTCGGCCCAACCTTATGCTATGCTTTCTCTTCACCACCGACAGATTCATATCCCTGAAAGCCTCAAATAATTTCAATTCTTCCATCATCAAAGTTGCAGTGTGCAGAGTCTTTCAACTCAAGGCGTCGGCTACCACATTTGCTTTACCTGGATGGTATTTTAGTTCAAACTCGTAGTCCTTTAAGAATTCCATCCACCGCCGTTGCCGCATATTTAGTTTTTTCTGGTCGAATAAGTACTTCAAACTCTTATGATCGCTGAATACGTCAAACTGCGAACCATACAAATAATGCCTCCATATTTTCAGCGCAAACACAATGGCGGCTAATTCCAGGTCGTGCGTAGGATAATTTTCTTCGTGAGACTTCAATTGCCGAGAGGCATAAGCCACGACCATGCGATCTTGCATCAGTACACATCCAAGTCCTTTCAAGGACGCATCACAGTACACTTCGAATTTCCTGGTTGGATCAGGAATGGTAAGGATTGGAGCACTAGTCAATCTATCCTTCAGCTCCTGAAAACATTCTTCACAATCTACAGTCCACTCAAAAGGAACATCCTTCCGAGTGAGGTGAGTGAGAGGCTGTACCAATCGTGAGAAATTTTTAATAAATCTTCTGTAATAGCCTGCTAGTCCCAAGAAGCTTCGTATTTCCGTGACAGTTCTGGGTCGTTCCCAATTCATCACCGCTTCGACCTTGCTGGGGTCAACTGCAATACCTTCAGCAGAAATTACGTGGCCCAAGAATTGAACTTCACTGAGCCAGAACTCACACTTAGACCACTTTGTATACAGTTGCTTCTCCTTTAAAATCTGCAAAACAATCGTAAGTGTGCTGCATGTAATTCTTCATTGACCGAATAAATCAGGATGTCATCGATGAACACTATGACAAACTGATCCAGGAAAGGACGGAAGATGCGATTCATGTAGTCCATGAATATCGCTGGAGCATTTGTGAGTCCAAACGGAATCACTTGATATTCATAGTGCCCATAACGGGTACGGAAAGCAGTTTTCGGAATATCCTCCGGTTTGACCCGGATTTGATGGTATCCCGATCGAAGATCTATTTTGGAGAACACTTTGGCACCTCTGAGTTGATCCATCAAATCATCAATCCTCGACAGTGGATACTTATTCTTTACAGTCACCTTGTTTAGCTGACGATAGTCCACACACAAACGTAGACTACCATCTTTTTTCTTTATCAAAATGGCTGGTGCACCCCATGGAGAAGTACTAGGTCTTATGAATTCTTTTGCCAGCAGTTCTTCTATTTGCTTCTTTAACTCTCGGAGTTCCAAAGGTGCTATACGATACGGAGCAATGGAAATAGGTCCAACTCCAGGAATGAGTTCTATGGAAAATTCAATTTCTCGGTGAGGAGGTAAGTGAGGAATTTCATCTGGAAACACCTCCTCAAATTCATTTACAACAGGGACGTTCTGAATTTGATTAACAACCGAGGTCTCAGTCTCGATTGACAAGAGATAACCTGCTGCTCCTCGAAGGAGCTCTTTACGAACTTGCAACAAAGAGATAGTAGCAAAAGACAGAAAATTACCGTCTCTCGGAGGAACAATGACCTTCCCTGCTTGGCAGTCCAAAGTGATCCTGTTCTCCACCAACCAGTCCATACCGATAATTACTTCGAAATTGAATACCGGCAAGACCACTAAGTTGATTGTATAAATGCTTCCTTCATACTCCAGAAGAACGCCTCTGCAAATTTCTGAGGCTGCACAGGATCCTCCCGTAGGAGTACTGATTTGTAATTCATAGGGGCGTGGAGCTGGGGTGATACCTATCTTCATAGCTATATGTTTTGCCATAAACGAACCAGATGCTCCAGAATCAAAAATAGCAGAAATAGGATAACCGTTAAGGATTATGTTACCTCGAATAAGATTCGGATATTTCTGCGCCTCATTAGCATCGAGGGTGAACACTCTGGCTTGAGTAGGTTGCTGACTTGCATAGTTTTGACATTTAGAAGCGAAATGTCCAGGCTGACCACATCTGTAGCATGTGTTGCTTCCCTGTAAACAGACTCCAGCATGGTTTTTCCCACAATTAGAACATGCACTGGGACCCTGACGTCCTGCTGATGACTGACCGGGTGCAGTATTTCTCTTGAAATTACCATTACGAGCTTGCATCTGTGGACCCTTTCCCTTGTTCATTCCCGTGTTCTTCTTGAAGAATCTGCCCCCTCTGTTTCCTACCTGCTGTTGCACCGGTTGTCTATTCAAATTTCTTGCTTCAATTATAATGTCTTCTGCCTACCGACTCTGATTAATGATTTCGGGCAGAGTACGGGTAGCCGTGGTCAACATGAGCTTTCTGATCTCGGGATGCAATCCGCTCTCAAACTTCTCCACTTGCCACTCCTCATCATAGATGTTACGGTCGAAATTGGCATATTCCATCAGTTGTGCAAACTTTGCAATGTATTCATTGATAGTCATGTTTCCTTGCCTCAAAGACAGCAGCTCCGTGTGTTTCATTCTTCGCATTGCTTTTGGAAAGTACTTGTCCAAAAATACCCTCCTGAACACAGCCCAGGTCACTTCAGTATTCTGAGCTCGCAGCAGAGCTCTCGCGCCAGTCCACCATGTCAATGCTTCTCCCGTCAACTGATAGGAGGCATAGTCCGGCTTCTGAGCCTCCGGGCATCCCATCCGTTCAAAAATATGTTCGATCATCTGCAGCCAGTTTGCTGCAGCCTCAGGGTGGTCTCCACCTTCAAAGATAGATGGTTGAAAGTTACGGAAGTCCTTCAACCTCCGTTGGGCAATCTCCTCTGCATGGTCATGCAGCGGGGGTTGATTCTGGTTCTGTTGACGATGTTCTTGCCATTCTTGGCTCATGTTCCGGACGAACGTGGCCAATCCCCCAATAGTTGTGATAAGATCCTCTTCAGCATTGTCAGTCCTTCCCCGAGTGGAACCGCGATTACCTGCCATGATTCTGCACTCACAATATCACGAAATGAGCTGATCAGACTCACTGCAGGTTATTTATGATAGCAAATTCAAAGTAGGTACTCGAGTTCAAATCGGGTAAGTTAACAGTGCATCGGTCCCTTATCACCATCTAAATCTAACAGTCTAATTACAACAGTCAATACCTAAATTTAACAATTAACGCAGTCCATCATACGGCAAATAGCAAGTAGTGAATATTTGTCAAACAACAAGCAAATCATTCAGCAGTTAATATCAATCAATTAAAACAAGCAGCAGACAATTCAAGCAAAACAATCACCATGAACCAAAACTGCTCTGATACCAATTAGTGTAACACCCTCTCTTGTATGCATCCAAGAGAGTCGTTTGCTAATCGTTATTAGAGTTGCGGAAACGGATAAAAACTTTTTCAAAAAAAAGATCTTTGAGAGATTGTTGTGGAAAGCTGAGTCTAAGAAAATTTTTGATGGAAAGAGTTTAAAATGTTTTGCTGATAAAAATGGTGGAAATTTAAGAAAGCCGTATTCCTTTGAATTTTAATATAAAATAGAGTTCTCAAAATATTTTTGTACAGTTAACGAAATCCGAAAGTAGACGCTTGGGGCTTCGCGTGCATATAAAATAATAGTAAATCAGAGTTCATTTGCCCCTCGAAACATAACTCGTAAGTTGTCCGTAAATCGTTAAAAATTCAGCATTTGATAACCGTTAAGAAAGTCCCTTTTCGCAAAACATTTCAGATTTCTTAAAGCAGCCGCTGTTCATAAAAAGACTTAAAGCAGGAATAAATCATAGTTTTACAGTCATCCAAAAATCATCAAGTACCACATAATACAGTCATCCCAAGCTTAAAACAGTCAACAGTGAATAAATCCAGACAGCAACAAAAATATAACAGAGTTCAACATCCAAGTCCTCAAATGCTTTTACGTCCTCCTGCAATTTAAAAATTGCAGCCCCAAAGGGGTGAGAATAAACCCAGTAGTGTGGCAACAAAACCAAATGCAACAATATTAGCTAGGCACAAAATCATAAATAGTCACTTCAAACATTTAATCCTTTTCATCATATATCATAACGCGTATATAACGCCCTTTTTCCTTTACGCTCATAGCACCGTCGTGCGCGTAGCATCAAAGTGGGTATTCCTAATGGCTCCCATGAAGGTGAATCCCACTGTGGAACCTATGCGGACTGAAGCCAAGTGTCCCCTCTCCTGGTACCAGGCATGCCTATATGATGCATGCTCAGTCACATGTCCTCAATACAAATATATATATATTCAAGATGTCATGAATCAAGTATACATGCTATGTTATGCAATCGCACCCAACAGAGAAATGTCTTATGATGTAAAATGCATGCATATATCATATCATCCTTTCATATTCTTACCATTGGCTCATCATCATCATAACATTCATAGAACAAATGTGAGCAACACATCACAATTCCATACACTAGCCAATAGTCACATTAGGTAATACCGCCTACACATACCTCGTACATCGAAATTTTAATTTACCAATAAGCAGTGAGATAGTCCAACTTCTCAAGGATTTTTCGTACCTGATTTACAGCATAATAAATCAGTGTCTATTCAATTTATTCATCAAATTCCCAACTTAATAATTCCTAAGGCATTCGGCCTTAAGGTTCTTTTTTCAATAAATTTAGTATTGATTTTAATTCAACCCTTGTACACTTTCAACAGTGAGCAATTCTTTTAACAACTCCACTAGGGCAGAATCAATTTTCATGCTTCATCTACAAAATTTTTCTAACTTTAATTAAATAAAATGCAGCAGCCCTATATTTCATTACTTTAGAGACAAATCCTATCACTTACCTCTAATATAGGTTCGGTTTTCATTATTCTCAAGGCCTAAAATATTTTCAATCCATTATCTCCTAATTGTGTGCTACAACAGGTATAGTAAGCTGTCTAAAAATATTTTCCAGCAACGTAAATAAATAAAATAAAAGAATACAAAGATATCATGTTGCCCAGAATTGTTTTCAGTGAAACAGTGGACAGTGGGTAAACAGCAGCGTTCTTTTTTTTTTTCAGCCACAAAGGAGGGTAGAAACCATATGTACAGCAACCCTTTGTCAAGAGGATAGATTATCCTAAGGCTTACTAACCCTATTTGGTGCGCTAAAGAGATTATAAAGTGTCGTCCACATAACTTTGCTTAAAGAAATTCTAGATACATATATATAACATGCAACAGTACCACTTATTAATTTTTAGAATCATTCTTAGGTTTATATCTAGAGCTTTTTAAGTTATGACTCCAGGGTGTATAAAGGCAGAACCTAGAAACGTACAGAGAAAAGCCTTCTTTCTATAATGCCTCACGGTTTACGCAAAAAGAATAAAGGGAATTTTAGTGCCTACCTCTTGAAGAAGCACTAGTGAAAACCGAAGAGATGATCAAAGCTTAGTAGTGTTGGCTTCTTTATGACTCCACGGTTACAAGGGAAAGGTAAGAGAAGAGTATAATTTTCTTGATTACTCTTAGAATCTTCTCCAAGTGTCTACGGTCAAGAAGGTGAGAACAAAAAATTTATTCTGAATTTTTCCTGGGTGCTACCTCTACTAGGAAATCACGGTTTGGGTGATGGAACAAATTTGGGATTGATGATGAATTTGAGTTCTCTCTTCTTTGATGGTCACGGCTGAGGAAATTTAACAAGGTCCCTCTTTTCTCTCCATGCAACGTTTGGGTGATGAAAGAATAGGGTTTGAGTGTTGTTTTAAAGCTACAAGATTCAGAAGAGTTAAACCCTCTTACTCTCCTCTCACACGCCCACTAGTGTGCAAAGTTGATGCGCTTTTTATTTTGACCACTAACGCAACATGCAATCTGCCACCTTATGACACAAGTACAGGGCTTATTTCTCCTATAGGTGTATAGGTTACAAGGCTGAAATGGTTTGAGTGTACACACAAGTAATCAGATTTCTGTTGACCATCCAAAACGCATGACAAGGGCAATCGGTGCACTTATTTTGTCATGAAAAACTGCTGAACCAATGGAGTCACCTGCCATAAGAATCCTCTCCCTCTATTGGCTGCATGGGGTGGTGGTGTAGCTGACTTGTAAGACCACAAAGATTACAACAAGGTTCAGAATTTTCTCTCCCTTAGCGCTGATGTGTAGGAGAAGTAAGATAGGGTTTTTGCCATGTCTAAGTACCTACCAACCATGTCCTGACTAATGGGATTTCTATGGATATTAATAGGATCATTGCCAAAAGAATTGGGCTGCTCCAAAGCCCTCTTCACAGCCCTAAGGCTTCGACCAACATGCATGGCCTAGATGATAAACCAACAAGCCCAATAGATCCCATTTGGGTACTAGTTTAGAAAAAAATCCCAAATTGTCAAATTTTCTCCGTATCTTTAATTTCTCTATAAGTTGACATTCAATTAGGCTTAGATATTTGAATAATGTTTCATATGCCTAAGGTAAATTCGCATCTCTTATAATATTCCTAGTATTTTACTACTACTAATCATAGGAATCGAAACTAAACACACATTCCATGTAATTGGAATTTTCAATCATGCATGCTTATGCCTTATAATAATTTATATATCTATATTCTTAATTACGTCGGATGTTACAATTGAGGCCGTGTTGGATTGGGAGAGACCCAAGACAGCTACGGAGGTGAGGAGCTTCTTAGGTTTGGCAGGTTACTATCGGAGTTTCATCAAGGGTTTTTCCACGATGGTTCTCCCTTTGACTCGCCTTACCCGAAAGGATACTCCATTTGTGTGGACTCACGAGTGTGAGGCGTGCTTTCAGGAGTTGAAGGAGAGATTGACTTCTCCACCTGTGTTGATCCTTCCTGATCCTGAGGAGCAGTTTGAGCTTTACTGTGATGCTTCTGGAAAGGGGCTGGGTTGTGTGCTGATGCAGTCTGGTAGAGCTGTTGCTTTTGCTTCGAGGCAGTTGAAGCCTCATGAGGAGAACTACCCGACTCATGATTTAGAGTTGGCTGCGATTGTGTTTGCTTTCAAGATTTGGAGGCATTATCTTTTCGGTTTGAGGTTGTGGTGTTCAGTGACCACAAGAGTTTGAAGTACCTGTTCGACCAGAAGGAGTTGAACATGAGGCAGAGGAGATGGTTGGAGTTCATAAAGGACTACGACTTTGAGCTAAGGTATCACCCTGGCAAGGCCAATGTGGTAGCCGATGCTTTGAGTCGAAAATCCAGTAGTTCATCCAGTTTGTTACTTGGTAACTTCGATGTGGTTGAGAAGTTTTGCCACTTGGCAGTGACCGCTCCGTGCGCGAGCGTACTTCTCGGGTTGGAAGCATCAAATGTTTTGAACGAGCTGCTAGAAAAGATTAAAGAGGCACAAGTTCAGAGAGAGTGTCTGGATTATGTGAAGAACCAAGACGGTGTGTCTTGGAATGATGATGGATTGCTTTTGTTCCAGCGGAGGATTGTGGTTCCTCGAGGTCCGTTGACAGAAGAGGTTATGGTAGAAGGCCATAAGGGTCAGTTTTCTATCCACCTTGGTGCTACTAAGATGTATCAAGACTTGAAGAAGAATTTCTGGTGGCCGGGAATGAAGAAGGACATAGCTGTGTTTGTGTCCAAGTGTTTGGTTTGCCAGAAAGTGAAGATTGAACACCAGAAGCTGTCTGGTAAACTTCAACCTCTTGAGATTCCGGAGTGGAAATGGGAGAGCATTTCCATGGACTTCGTTGTGGGTTTTCCGAAGACTCAGGTTGGCTGTGACTCGATATGGGTCATTGTGGACAGATTGACGAAGTCTGCCCATTTCCTTCCAGTGAAGGTGAGCTTCACTACAGAGCAGTTGTCCAGATTGTATGTTCGCGAGATTGTGAGGCTTCACGGGGTGCCCGTGAGTATTATCAGTGATAGGGACCCGAAGTTCACATCTCGGTTCTGGGAGGCGCTGCAGGGAGCTTTTGGTACACAGTTGAGATTGAGTACCGCCTATCACCCTCAGACTGATGGACAGACTGAGCGGACTATCCAGACCTTGGAGGACATGTTGCGGGCTTGCACGTTGGAGCAGGGCTCGGCATGGGATAGGTACCTGTCATTGGTAGAGTTTTCTTATAACAACAGTTTCCATGCTAGCCTGGGCATGGCACCCTACGAGGCGCTCTACGGTAGGAGGTGTCATACACCTACCTGCTGGTCGGAGGTTGGGGATCGTGAGTTGTTTGGTTTGAACTTTGTCCAAGATACCACCCTGCAGATCCAGATAATCAGGGAAAAGCTGAAGCAGGCGCAGAATCGTCAGAAGAGCTACTACGATGTCAAACATCGACCACTGGAGTTCAGTGAGGGTGAGCACGTGTTTGTGAGACTTTCACCTGTCACCGGTGTTGGACGGGCACTCGGAGTGAGGAAGCTGAGCCCGCGCTTTATTGGGCCATACCAGATTCTTGGTAGAGTAGGACCTGTTGCCTACCGGCTTGCCTTGCCCCCGAACCTGGCCAACATCCACGACGTGTTTCACGTGTCTCAGCTTCAAAGGTACATAGCAGATCCTTTGCACGTGGTGCAACCGGATGATGTGGAAGTTCAGGAGAACTTAAAGACTCCCGTAGGTCCACTAAAGGTTCTCGATCGTGGCGAGAAACAGTTGAGGAGCAAGATCATTCCGATGGTCAAGGTGCAGTGGACCGGAAGGACTCCTGAGGAGTGTACTTGGGAGCGTGAGGATGAGCTTCTCCGGCAGTACCATGAGTTTCGACCAGGTATGTTTCTGATTTTGAGGTCAAAATCCTAAAAAGGTGGGGTGAATGTAAGAACCCGCACCGTTAATTAAGATATTTAATTAATTAATTATGCAAAATTAGGAAATGATTCCATAATTGACCCTAATAATTATTATGAGACTTTAATAATTATAGTAAGTGAGTAATAATGCTGAAAGTCGCTTTCGGAAGAAAAGTGCAGATACCGGTTCTGCTAGTCAGTATAAATGCGTGCCGAAAAAGTATCCCGGAAAATTAATATAGGTGCATGTTAATTACTAGAATGATATGTAGGACTTGTAAAACGAGTTTCAAGTCCAAATAATGAGAACTGATGCTAGAAACCGGTACTGGCTCGGAAAAGCGCGTACCGGAAAAGTGCTTAGAAAATTGTAAGAAAAATATGATAAGTCTTAGAAAATTATGTAGTTTCATAATCCAAAGTTTGGGATTAAAATGCTAAGCGTAGAAATTAAAGTTAATACTGTGTGTTAATCTTTAAGTGGGCTATATATACCCTTATTAAGGGCACAAAACCCTAGAAAACAGTTTCTCTACGAGGGTGAGGGGCTGGTCAGCTGCTGGTTCCACTGTTACATTGCTTTACCACCATTTTGTGAGCTTTGTGACCTCTCCTCCTCCTTTTCTCTTCACTTTGTACCTTGGGTGAGTGGGAGAGATCATTGTGAGTGTGAAAGGAGCTCTTTTCCTGAGTGTGGTGGCTGTGTGGAGGCTGTTTGGAGTCTGGACTGCCTTGTGGCAGTGTGTGAGCTTCTTCCTTGAGTTGTTGGAGCTCCAAGGAGCAACCTTTGTGAAGAAAGGACCCTCCTTGGTGTGTATTTTCGTGTTCTGTGAGAGACAGAACCTTGGAGCTGTTGTGTGAGCTCCAAGAGCACCCTTTTTCTGAGTTTGAGCTTTGGTAAGCCTTGTCACCTTTATCATGGGTTTAATGCTTAAAAATGAAAGCTTGATGCATGTTAAGGCTTAAAGATGATAACTTGTTGTTGGGTAATGTTGAACACACCTAGAAATGCATGTTTAGGTGCTTTAAATCGGTAAAAACCCAACCTTGGATGGATATCTTCACGAAATGCATTTTCTGCATTCTGTCGTGAAATATCCGGATATGTGCCCGATGAATATCCGGATATGTGATATTCGGATATGGGTTTTGTGTATCCGGATAATAGATATCCGGATATGGGATTCTGGATATCCGGATATGGCATATCCGGATATGTACAGTGAGATATCCAGATATTGCATATCCGGATATGGTCCCGAGGAATATCCGGATATTCTGGGATTTCTTAGAACATTAGCCGTGTTGTGTGTACAGTAGGCTATTGGGGGGTTTGTGGACCCTAGATTGATGAAGTTGAACTTCTGTAATTAATGAACTAAGTCAGAATCGTTGTGATTAAGGACTTATGGCTTGGTATGGAGCCTTAAGACGTAAAACGTAAGGAGAGGCGTTGTCTTTAAGTTATATGCTTGTGTTGCATTATTATTGATATAGTATTGGTTCATAACAGATTGTGAATCTGTTGTGTTTGGACTTTGAGCTGTGGACTCTTGGCTTTTGGAGTTAGCTTGCAAGGTAAGCTTTTGTGTCCTCGGTTTAGCCATGTTGTGGTTCCACCATGTCCCATGGGGGTATGGTTTATGCATGCTGTGTACATGCTTGTGGATATTTGATATGTTGATTGAACTTTACATGTAATGGCTTTTAATATGCATGTGTTGTTTCATCTTGACGGGAAGCCTGAGTATGTAGCGCCATACATGACGGTGTACCGGGGTGAATGCAAGTGGTACTTGCACGGTGTGTAGGTGATAGACGTATACATGCACTGTCTCTGGCCAGTAGATTAGTATTGACACACATGACATGATTATCTGCTGCATTGCATTGTTTTAGAAATGATAAATGATAAACTGTTTTTGAACTTATATTGCACATGTAAGTGAGCTTGGGGTGGAAGATCCTTGAGGACTCACTGACTTACTGAGATTTCAAGATTAGAGATCTTACCCCACGTTTGGGGAATGCTTATTTCAGGATCAGGTAGTATGGGTACTGATGCCTCAGGCGGCAGGAGGCCGGAGCTTAGCTAATTATGTTGTTTCTGCTTATTTGTTAGCATGACTGGATATTGGCGCTGATTATGTTTTATGCCTTTTATAATTATGTTGTTGTTGAGATTGATGTTGGGCATGTTGCCTTATTTTAGTGAGCATGGGGATTGTCCATGACACTTTCTGTTAGTACTTGTAGTTTGGAGTTGTATAAACTGTTAGATGGTCCGGTCTACGTTGTTGTAGTTCCGTGACTAGAGCCACACTTTTATTATCTATGTTATGAGGTATTTCAGTTAACTGTTTTATTGCAATTACATACAGGCGATGTTTTATTAATTGATTATTAAGCAAGTTGGTAATGTTAATGGCATCATAATTGAAAAGAAAAAGTAATTCCGCATTTTAATTAAGCGCAGCTTAATACGATATTATGATAACATTACCGGATATATACGGGGTGTTACAATAAACAAGTGTTTATTGGGAGGCAGCCCATCAAATTTATGCTTTTGTCTTGTTTTTTTTTTTTGGTTTCATCTTCTAGCATTCCTTGTTAGCATTGATCATGATTTTTCTGTTTTGTAGCTACTGTGGGAAAACACATTCAGCAGCAGTAGAGGATTCACTTAAGGACTTAGAGGGGATAACATTCAGTGTGCAGTTATCGTTGAGGACAACAAAATTCTAAATCTGGGAATGAGAAGCACCACCATATAAGGTAGGAGTTCATGACCCAGTTGAGCGCTCAATGCAAAATTTTTATAGGAAATTTTCTGTCGACCTTTCTTTGCATATTTCTTTCTTTCTCCTTGGATGATTTTGTTTTGAGCTGAGATTGTGCAAAAATGAATGAATTGATAGGAGGATTAGTCAGTGATTTTGATCCTTAGAGTGATAACTTGCATACTTGTTTTGATTTTGATGAACAAGCACTGATTAAGTAAGTCTAAGAGTTAATAGGAACATTAGGATTACAATTTTGAGTGATTTAGAGAGTGCATAGTTAGTTGAACCGTGCACTCATAGCCGTGACATTTTGAGCTTAAACAAATTTTTTTCTTTTTGGTGTGCACTTTACTGTTGAAAATACTCTAAAACTTGTTTTGTTTCTCCTTTAGATGGTTGATGATATGCACTATTGATATGATTGAGGCATTGTTTCTTATTTTTAGTCACTTGGCCATACAGCCACCCATTATGATATCCTTTGTCTAGCCGCTTTGAGCCTAGACCTGTTCTTTCTGATTTAACCTGTTGTCTTGATTAGCCACTTCACACGCACATCTCTAACTTGGATAGGATTGGATTGCAGAATTGTCATAGTAGGGTGTAAGCATGAGCATTGTATCATGTGATGCATACTGGTGAAAAAGGAGGTTATGAGAGTTGAGCAAAAACAAATGTAGAAAATGGTGAATAATTTTGTATTGCTTTTTAAAATTTGTGCAAATAAAAGTATTGAAAAAAAATGTGTATATATTAAAAAATAGAAAAAGAAAATGAAAATGAAAATTTTTGGGATTGAAAAAGAAAATGTAAAAAAATAAATCACAAAAATTCTGAAAAAAAAGGAGGAAGAAAGTGTGAAAGAGACTATACGCTGAAGAATGTATTTATGCTTTTACCATGATTTTTCTGCTTTCCAATTCTTTAGCTACATTACTCCTTGAGATCCTCCCATTAGCCATTTCTTACATCATTGTGTTGCTTGTCTTTTGCTTTTTTAAATGGGTTTTATAATTCTCATTTGACATGAGAATTCAAATTTTCCTACACACCCTTCGATTTCCGTGCTAACATGGGTCCTACATATAATTTTTTCTAACACATGAGTCCCACATGCTTTTTATCTCTACAACATGAGAATTGAATTCTCATTTAACATGAGAAAATCAAACCCCTTTTTAAATATGTGTATATAAGTTTGTCCATTTCACTTATTAAATAAATCATTTAGCGTTTTCCTCCCTCTCTCTCTCTATTATATAGTTGTTGTTCGGTCTTCATCTAAGTAATGGATGTTTACCTATTTGATTCCTTCTTGTCCCATAGATTATTCCTTCGTTCATTTACGTACTCCTTAGGTTCTTAGTCAGTGAGCTGCAGAAAATTCTTTTCTGTGCTTCTTGTCTTATTTGTGGTCTATGGCTAGTACTCCCTCTTTGTTTTTCCCTTAAATGTATTCTAAAGACAAATATATAACCAACATAAGCATAACGCTTATTCCAAATTAATTGAGATTCGCAAATGATATGCTAAAAAAGGAAGAAGAAAATATTAATTAAATTATATATATACATAACCATTTAATTTTTTTAATATTAAACTTTAGGAGACAAAGAAATTGTCTCATTTAAATGTACATACACATCTCAGCAAATAATTGTACTAATACTTGTAAATTTCCAGCTATAGGAGAATTTATTCAATGCTAAGCTAATATGACATGTGTTTCAATTTTGAAAAAATATTAAATAAATAATTTATTTTAATGCCACTAAGCAAGTGAGTTTTTAAAATTTGGACACATGTCATATTGTGAGTGGAAATAGCACTGAAAACTCAGTGCAACAACACTGAAGAAATTCTCCAGTTATAGGACTTCAATCCATGACTTTTTTGTTCTAATTAATTTTTTGATTCTAGTATTTGAACTAACCTTTATTGGAACAATATGTTTGTTAAAAATCAACAAAAAATAAAGAATACATGATTAGAGAAATGTTTATGTAATTAATAAGAGGCGTGTTATATTTATAACTTTTTTCTTCTTTCAATCTCTTACAATCATTTTGTAATTATTAGATCAAAATCAAATTAACGATTTTCATTCAATGTTATTTTATAACTGTTGATTTAATTTTGATGAGAAAAATAATTATAAGATATTGTACGGAAAAAAAGATTATAAGTATAATCTCTCTCAATTAATTAATAAGAAAATATAGAACATCATTCCTTTTTTTTAACTTTTTCTATAACCTCATCAATATTATTTGTAACAAAAACATGGTCTCAAATCTGTCATTGTAGGAATAGACTCCTTAGTTTAATGAAATTATGGGTACATGCTAGCAAAAAGCAATGTTGCGTAAGTAATGAAACTAGTTTTGTCCTCTCTTAAAGAGTTGAGTAGTTTCCTTCCCTTAATAATCTAGTGATGTCTATAAAATTATGCTAATCATTCCAAGCATGTCTTTATTATTCTAGTAAAAATAAGTTAGAACAAATTATAATAGTTCAGTTGATGTCAGATAACTGAGCAGATAAGGATAATAGTATGTGTTCAAGCCTTAATTCCAGTACTGATATCGAATTAGACTAATCGCGAAACGATGAACTGATTGAAATATCTCAAAGAAAAAAGAGTAAAAATAAGTGAGACTCGTGGTATAAAAATAATTAATTTAATAAAATCAGAAAAAAATTAGACTCATATTGGCTCGTTAATACATCGAACACCAATTGGTATTTACTTAAAAAAGTAAATAATTAATTATTTCTTTTTTAATTTTAGTAAATGATACACTAAATATCTTCCCCACTAACCCCAAAAGCGATGGCACAATTGTTAAGTGCATTGTGTCCAAAAAAACGTCCTGCTAGGGCTCAAAGGTCTCTTACTTGATTCCTAAGCCAAGAGTTAGTAACAAAAATCTTTATGCTGTATATTACAAAAATTATTAGTCTCATCTAAGTGGGTGGATCGTCTATCAAGGAAGCAGCGACACATTTTTTTAAGTTGAAAAAGCGTGTCAAATACCGATACGTTCAATATGCTGTCAATATTTTTTGATATGTTTTTTTTAAGATTCAAATTTTATTTTATTTTATTTTTTAAATAAACATGAAAAATTAATTTATAAATTAAATATTCTGTTATAGAATTTGACATAAAAAAATTAACAAGGCATGAAAAGTTATTTTCGTTTTATATTTATGTTATGAAATTTTAATATTTGATTAGTTATATAACTTATTATGAGATGCTATATGTATTAAATATAAATTATGTTATATATATTAAAAATATTATTTAATATCAAAATATGTTTGAAATTTTGAAATTAACGTATCAGCGTGTCATGTTATACCCCATGTTCCATCTCGGTGTCGGTGTAATATAACCGTCCACTCTTGGAAATCACAAATTGTTTTTTCCAATAATATCTAATCGTAAGTTTATTATGATTACAGAGTCTTAAAAAAATAATTACGGTTGAGAATTTGTTTTTTTTTGTTTTTTGGTAAACTTTACAGTTGAGACGTTAATGACTGGTTGAGATGGTTATACTTAATTTTTTTTTAACAATTTTCCATTTTTATATTTCTTTTTATATTAAATTTCAATTAAATAATAATGACATTCCTTTGGTATTTTTAATTTTAATTTTTTTTATATAATTTCGCAACAATACCTACATTGATATTTTGATTAAAGACAAAGAGAAATCCCATTAACTTATGTTTTATAGGAATTAAAATAACATTTTTACTGTTCATAACATTCTAATTACTTAAAAGGGAAATAATTAATTCTTTTGGATTCTAAAAATATTAAGAATTTTTTCATTTTCTTTTATAATTTTTTATTTTTTAAAATTTATGTTATCAGAATTCATCTCTAAACGAGTAATTAACAATTATAATTTTAAAAGGTTATAATTTAATTGTTGAAAATACATAAAATGTGAAATAAAATAAATTTTATCGGAAATAAAATAATTAATTACTTAGAAAATAAAAATAAAAATAAAAATAAAAATAAAAATAAAATTTGTTATCTATATTTTTTAAACATTAGTCATAGAATAAAAGTAAAAATATTAAATAAGAACATCTACCAAAAAAATAATAACATTTTTTACTGTTCATAACTTTCTAATTACTTAAAAGGGAAATAATTAATTTTTTTGAATTCTCAAAATATTAAGAATTTTTTCATTTTCTTTTATAATTTTTCATTTTTAAAATTTATGTTATTAGAATTCATCTCTAAACGCGTAACTAAAAATGATAATTTTAAAGGGTGATAATTTAATTGTTGAAAGAATACATAAGATAAAAGTGTGAAATAATATAATTTTTATAGGAAATAAAAAATTAATTACTTAAAAAATAAAAAAAAATTTGTTTACAAGTATTTTTTAAACATTAGTCATAGAATAAAAGCAATAATATTAAATAAGAACATCTACCATAAAATATTAAATAAGAAATAAATTATTTAATATATTAAAAATTTTAAAAAATTATTTATTACTTTCCTTTTAGTTTGTTTAAAACATTAAATATGATTTTCTTCCAAAATTATGTCTTATGGACTTATAGTATATGCTAACTTGATAAAAAGGAGAAATTATTGTATGTTCATATAAATTATACCCGCCTTATTTATATTTCAATATTTTAATTTTAATTAATGATTGACTTTACCATATATTTATATATTACTATTTCAATCATATTTGATATTTTTCAAAAACAAAAACAATATTAATTATATAAATGAGTAGTAATTTTATAATTAATGCATCTTAAAAAGTCAAAACATAAATGAAAAAATACAATGGCACGCGTGGAAATGAATTTTATTTTATGTTAAATTTAGGTATGACTTGTATGATAGATATAAAATTTGTATATGACTATTAGAGTGAATCCTTTCATGTTAAAAATTCACATGACCTGGTAATGTGAATTTTTCGTATTTATCTCTCTCTTCATATGTATTAAATAAGTGAGGGCTAATTATCATAAATGAAGAATAAGATAGATACAAAAATTTCATATGATTATTTTGTGTGAAGTTTTGACATGAGAGAATTAATTCCAACTATGAGTCCGTTTGTATTGACTTATCAAAAAAATCTTTTTTATGACTTTCTAATTTTAAAAGTACTTTCTATAAAAATTACAACTATTTAGATTTTTTAAAAAATATTTGATTTTTGAAAAAAATATTTGACTTTTGACTTTTGCTTTTTTAGAAGCTAAAATTTTTAGCTTTTGAAAAAAAATGTTTTTAACTTTTTATATGACTTCTGTTTTTTGTAAGCAGGCATCTTAACAGACTTTTTTTCGAGAAGATTTTTTTTTAGAAAGACAGCTTTTGAAGAAAAAAAAGCCTATCCAAACGGACTCTATAACTATAAAATACCCGAAGTAATAAAAAAAAGCAATAAATGTACATACCTTGTTGGGGTATTTAAAAAAAGCTCGAAGTAATAAAAACAAAAGCAATAAATGTGCATACCTTGTTGGGGTATTTATAAAAGGGAAATTATACTCTTATGTTGTATAAGATAGATCTCATGTCACTCTCCCTTCGAAAAATGTGCCTTTTTTTTAAGTTGATGAGACTCATTTTATTTGTCTCTTAACATGAGAAAACTTCTCGGGAGTAGATACTCTCATGTGGAAAAGTAGTCGTGTGGTCATGTTATTTGATCACAACCACTCATTGATGATGAGATGAGAGAAAGAAAATTGTATAATTTTTAAATGAGTGATTGTGATCAAATAACATGACCACATGACCACTTTTTCACATGAGAGGATTCACTCCCAAACTTCTCTCATACTACATTAAATAAGTAATCCCCTTTACAAAAAAAAAGGAAAAAAAGAACTAGATGTTAGAATCTTTCTGTCCATCGTCTATAAACTACACACGAAATCAAACCCTATATTGAATAAACTATTGAGGGGATCCAACAAAAAAATCCCAATCAGACCAGTTGTATCCACCCACTACTACTCAACTACGCCTAATTTAATCCTATATCATCTGCCCAAAAACACATGATCATAGTGGACTTAATTAGATAATAACCTAAATTATTTTAAAATATTAAAATAACTTTAATTAATAAAAGAGAAAAATATGTGTCTTTAAAACAATACAAACTTAAGTATTTTTAAGAGAGAAATAGATATAAATTATGAGAGAAAAAGAGTGAAGTTTTTTTAATTTAAATTTTAATTGAAACACACTACTTTATATTTATCTTTCTCTTAAAAGAATATAAATTTATCTCATTTAAAGGATATACACTTTTTCCTTAATAAAATTCATATAAAAGAAAATTCTACTATTTTCATTTAGCAATTTTACATTTATCTCTCCTACAAAAATAAGAGATAAACTATTTTTACACTACTATAAAAATAAAAAAATAAAGAGAAAAGTTCACCGATGTCCCTGTGGTTTACTTCAGAATCACCTATGCCCCTGTGATTTTTTTTCTATCACATATGCTCTTGTGGTTTGCAAAAGGGTATATTTTTTTATCACATATGCCCTTGTGATTTTATATTTTTTAAAAAGTACAGGAGCATATGTTATAAAAAAAACTACAGGAACATAAGTGATTCTGAAATAAACCACGAGAATATCGGTGACTTTTCCCAAAAATAAACGATCAATCTAAACCAGTAGAGCGATGATGTGAGAATTTAATATGGGTGATGCTTTTTCCAATTTTCATTCCCAAGATCCAAAGAAAAATTCCCTGCAATTTTTACCTCGTCAGTCGTGTCGTCTAGTTCGGTTGTTGGTCCCAATCATTCTCTCTCGTACATTATGTTAGCTGCAAAATTCGCTGCAATTGGTCCTTTTTTCTTAAGTTCGTGAAAAAAATCCTTTCATGTCACCTAATATGATTTTATATTCTCAAAAATATATAATTATACTATTAAAATTATTTTCTCTTTTTTCACATCAATAGATAATATTTAATATTATAATTATGTAGTCTTTGAAATATATAATTATAATAATTCATATTAAAATTTTGTTTGTAGCAATATGAAAAATAAATTACCTTTTATATATATATATATATAAACTATGAATTTAATTTCTTTTATATTATAAAAACTAAAATTATTTTTTATATTATAAAAAATAAGATTATTTTTTATATATATATAAATATATGAAGCATATATAAAACGAGGACATTTAAAAAAGGGAGAGAGAAAAAAAAAAGATTGTGCTATTTTAAATAAAATTGTGCTACCTTAAATCCATACACCCTTGGTACTATATAGTACGCATGCACCACACTTTCTCATACCACACTCTGACACAGTTTGGTGTTTGGACATCAAATAACAACAACAACCATTTTGTTTTTTCACTGAGATACCACAATTTGTCATGTCTCTCTCAGGCCTCATCACTCCTCTCTGTTCCATTTCTTCAACTTCAGGTTTCTCTCTATCTCTCTTTTTCCACTATCTCTGTACTTGGGTGGCAATTTGCAAACTGGGTTCCTAAAGGGCTATGCAATTTTTTTCTGTTAAGATGGAATAATTTTTTTTTTTTTTTAAGAATTTTGATTGCAAGAGTTTGGTGAAGCTGCTACATTGAACTAGTATTGGTAAAGTTTAGGAATTTGCAGTGACAAACTTTCCCAATTGTAGTGTTGGGTTTGTCAACTGCTAGGTCCAGATTGGGATGTTTATTGCTTGATTAGCTGTATCTAGGTGTTGATTTGCTGTGATAGCATCCTGAGTTGAATTGCTGGGATATTTATTGCTCTATTGGTTGATTCTTTGTTTGTGTTCTTCAAAATTCAGGAGCAAATGGTTATATTAGACTGTTTGGGTGTAAAAAAAGGGAAAAAATAGTGAATTTCATATGCTGAAGTCTATTTTCTTTAATGATCATAGTGATGAGCTAAGCTTTGAAATAGAAGATTAGTCTTGGGTAATCTACATTTCTCCGTGTATGTATTAACAGAAAGGTTGAAAGTGCATTAAGCATCACATATTTCAGAAAAATCATGATGGGTTGTAGGTGCCAATATTTATGTATAGCTCATACCCAAACAACTGGGATATGATAAAACCTAAAGGATTTTGCCTTGTATGATTCTTTCTGCTTATAACAACTAACATAATCTATTTACTGGTAACAAATAGTAAATCCGAAATACATATTTGACTTGGTGTTGTTCTCCTTTCCATTTTTATTTCAATGTTGGATTATCTCTTGTTCTATGTGCATATGAAACATGCATATCTCTTTATAGTACTTCCTGGAAGCTCTGATATGATTTTCTTTTTGACAGATTCTTCGAGGATTGCATCAAATGTAAAGATGAAAAATAACAGTACAGCTTTGGTATGACATGCATAATTTGAAGTTTTTCTTTTCTTTTTTTTCAAATATTTTTCTGTGAGAACTTGTAAGGAAAGAAAGTATGGGTTTTATTGCTTGCAGTGCCTTGAAGACACTAAAGAAAGAATCAAGAACATGTTCAACAAGGTTGAACTTTCTATTTCTTCATATGATACAGCTTGGGTGGCAATGATTCCTTCTCCAGCTTCTCCTCATGCCCCATTTTTCCCTCAGTGCTTAAATTGGTTGTTGGATAATCAACTCTTTGATGGCTCCTGGGGTCTTCCCGGTCGCCATCCGTTATTGATGAGTGATTCTCTCTTATCTACCTTAGCATGTATCCTTGCATTAAAACAATGGGGTACTGGTGAAGATCAAATTAACAAAGGTACCTTACTCTTTTCATGGCTATCACATCCTCTGTTGTTATATGAATGAATTTTCCTGATATTCCTGCAGGTCTTCAATTTATTGAGTCGAACATTACTTCAATCAAGGATGAGAAGCAACAGCCTCCCATAGGATTTGATATACTTTTTCCTTCTTTAGTTGAATCTGCACAAAATTTGGGCATTAACCTTCCAATTGGAGCTGCAAGCTTCGAAGCAATGATCCAGAAGAAAGAGATAGAGCACCAAAGGTAGTATTTTGGTCTTCTCTTGTATATATTTCAAGATTTTTCCTGTCAGAAAAATATCTCTGATTTTTTAGATCCTTTTAGCAACTTCTAGATGCTAAGAATTTAAAGGTAGAAAGATCTTCTTTTCCACTTTCCCTGAATTCCCTGAACTGACCTCTTTTAGGTCCATTTGTCTTAACTTAGAGGCAGTCAAAGCAATTCAGAAGGGTGGAGAGCATATCTAGCTTATGTTTCAGAAGGAATGATGAAGTCACAGGACTGGAAAACAATCATGAAGTATCAAAGAAAGAATGGATCTTTGTTTAATTCACCTGCTACAACTGCAGCTGCTTTTCAGCACCTTAAGAATAATGACTGTCTTAATTACCTCCAATCAGTATTAGAAAAGTTTGGGAATGCAGGTATGTTTTCAGACTTACGTTTTTCTGAATTTATTTTTAGTTACTATTGTTTTTTACATTAATTGGTGTTTTATTTTTATTTTTTCAGTTCCAACAGTTTATCCTCTGGAAATATATGCCCGTTTGTGTATGATTGACAGTCTTGAAAGGTTGGGTATTGCTCATCATTTCAAAGAGGAAATTCGAGGTGCATTGGATGAAACATATAGGTAATAATCCATTTGAGAGGAATGCACCTTTTAAGGTGAAATATTAAAATGTCATGCAGTGGAGAAGTTGGAAAGAAATTATAAATGTATGTGATGAAAATATAGATACCATTTTATTTAAAGTATTCAGCAGCCTTTGATAGTAAGTTTGAAAACACTCAAATATTTGTCCAAGCATAGAAACTTTTCATTTTCATTCATTGAATCTCTACATATTTAATTTGTGAAAAAACAGAAATTGGCTGCAAGGAGTAGAAGAAATATTCTTAGATCCCACCACTTGTGCAATGGCATTTCGTATATTGCGTCTCAATGGCTATGATGTATCCTCAGGTTGGATCATTGCAACACTTAAGTAGTTTACAATTTTTGTTTTTTAGGAAATGACCGAAGAAGCTAATATGTATATTGTGTCTTTGTAGATCCATTTTATCAATATTCTGAAGATAAATTTGCCAATTCCTTGAAAGGGTACTTGAAGGATGTTGGTGCTGTTTTAGAATTATATAGGGCTTCACAAGTCATTATACATCCCGATGAATCAGTTTTGGCAGGACAAAAGACCTGGACAAGACATCTTCTGAAGCAGGAATCTTCCCCTTACCGACTATATGCTGATAAACTCCGTAGTTATGTTGACCATGAGGTAGTTTCTTCTCTTAATCTTTCACAAAATTTAGCTACATATTTTTATACAATCTTATAATCATTCCTAAAATTGCAATGTTTTTGGACATTAGGTCAGCGACGTTCTTAATTTTCCTTATCATGCAAATTTGGAGCGTTTGTTAAACAGGAGATCAATGGAGCACTACAATGTAGAAGAAACAAGGATTTTAAAAACATCATACAGGTGGGCCTCTGGTAGTTTGTTTCCTCTGTCTCATGTTCCTCTTTTTGTTCCTCTCTTTTTAGATCAAATTCTTGATTGTTAGTGTGGTCCAGATCTTGCAACCTTGCAAACCAAGAAATTCTAAAACTTGCAGTAGAGGACTTCAATATATGCCAATCAATACATAGTGAAGAGTTCAAACAACTTGCAAGGTATATCTTTCTTTCTTTTTTTTTTAACCTTAATTTCCAAAGATGTATTTCTGGGTAGAGATCCACATAGAAAGATCATAATCATAGCTAAAAATTTGGTAATGCAAACCATAAGCAATTTTAACTGTGTCTTCCTCATGCTTTCTCTTCTGGATCTGGATTCTTTTGGACAATTTCCACTTCCTCGACATCCTCCTCTTTCCTTGCCACTTGACCAAGGTTTCTTGAAAATATATTTAAATTACTAGCGTTAAGCCCTTCCACGGTTCGATGAAAAGGTTGTTTATATAAAAACCGTTTGGTAAATAATGCCTTATTCTTAAAAGCAAGTTCGTTCTTGGCTTGTAGGGTTGCTATATCTGAGAATGGAAAATCAGCCAGTATGACACACATTGTGAACTCCTATTCCAGTAAATAAATATCCTGAAACCAGATCAAAACAGCACATTTTGTTTAAATATTACCATCCAAAGCTTGTTGAAAATTGTTTATCTTATATGAATCAAACTTTCAACTAACATCATTGAAAATCAGCAAAATCAAATCCTAGAATTGAAGAATCGGAAAGAAAAAGTTGTGCAAGAGTCCTCAAAAATTAGATGTTGTTTAGAGTAAATTACTAAATTTTCAATTTTAAAAATTTTAAACTTGCAAGGTATTTCTTTCTTCTTCTTTTTTTTAATTTTTTTTTTTAAATTATCAAAGGGCTATATCTCGCTAGAGATCCATAAAGAAAGATCATAATCATAGTTGAAAATTTGATCATGCAAACCACAAGCAATTTTAAGTATATCTTCCTCATGCTTTCTCTTCTGGCCTAAGTCATTGAGGGATCTGGATTCTTTTATCCATGCTACTGCTTTGGTTTTCTAGAAGCTTTATTCAAATATGCGTCATAAAGATAGTATCCTGCTCAAATTTCAACTAAGGGACATGCATTTCCTCAAGTTTGAACTAACTGTAATCAAACATATGCAGGTGGGTTATTGAGAGTAGACTAGACAAACTAAAATTTGCAAGACAGAAACTGGCCTATTGTTACTTCTCTGGTGCAGCTACACTTTTCTCTCCCGAACTTTCTGATGCTCGCATGTCATGGGCGAAAAACGGGGTGCTCACAACAGTTGTTGATGATTTCTTTGATGTTGGGAGTTCTGAAGAGGAGCAAGTGAACCTTATTCAACTAGTTGAGGAGTATATTCCTATTCTTAATTGAAGCTGTTGCAGTTCATCATTTCCGTTTGAATTCTCTTACTATGTTCTTGCACAAAGAGTGATGTTATGGAAATTGAACTGCAGGTGGGATGTGGATATCGACACTGACGGTTGTTCTGAGACAGTTAAGATAATATTTTCTGCAATTCGCAGCTCAATTTGTGCGATTGGAGAGAAATCAGTCAAGCGGCAAGGACATAATGTGAAAAACAAAGTTATCAACATTGTGAGATGTTTCTCCATCTTTCTGCTTACATTTTTCTACTTAAGTTATTTTGATTTTCCTATATAGTCAAATTTCAATTGTGTCTGGTTGGGTGAACATGAAAAGTAAATTAAGCCCTAATATCTTTCTTCATTCCTCTCCCCCAAATAAAAGAAAAAATCTAATGCTAAATATTGTCTCTGCGAGACCTTGACAATGATCACGGGTTCTGAATGTTCATGAAATATTAGTTTTGGTACTTATCTTCTAAATTTACTTCATTATCATAAAGTCCTATTGGAGTTCTCCCAGTTAAGATATTCTTCTTAACTAATTGATTTTTTTTTTTTTTTTTTGAGGCAGTGGTTGAATTTGATCCGGTCTATGTTTAGAGAAGCTGAGTGGTTGAGAACCAAAACTGTCCCAGCAATTGATGATTATATGCAAAATGCATACACATCATTTGCCTTAGGACCTATTGTCCTCCCAGCACTCTACCTCGTTGGACCTAAGCTTTCAGATGAAGTTGCTGAAAATAATGAATTGGATTGTCTGTTTAAGCTAATGAGCACTTGTGGGCGTCTTCTTAATGATATTCACAGTTTTAAGGTATATAGTCCATTCCTGCTCTATGATTCCCCCTGCCTGGTTTTAAGGTGACTAATTCTTTTTGTCTCTGCTGTAGAGAGAATCTGAGGAAGGGAAAGTGAATGCAGTGACTTTGCGTATTTCTCATAGCAATGGACTTATTACTGCAGAAGATGCCATTGAAGAGATGAAGGGTATTATTGAGGATAAGAGAATAGAACTCCTGAGATTAATTTTGCAGGAAAAAGGAAGCATAGTTCCAAGAGATTGCAAGGATTTGTTTTGGAAAATGACAAAAGTGTTGCACCTATTTTACATGAAGGATGATGGATTTACTTCACATGAGATGCACTCTAGTGTAAATGCAGTACTTAAAGAGCCTGTTGTCTTTAATGAATTGTTGGTAGATGCTCAGCAAAACCGTATTCTCTGTCAAAGCTGCTAGTGGTATGATGCCCCATTCAATTAGTACATGGACATGACAAGCTAGAGTTGCAATTGCTTTTGGATGATCACTGTATGAATAAAGCTGTTCTATTGGTGTTACTTAATCATTCAATCTATTGGCAATATGCATTGTTTCTCTGTTTAGCAGATATCTACCAATCAATGTTCTATTTCCTTCTATGTATGCTAACTAAATAAAAATTAAAACACAAAAAAATATGGAAGTGTTTACCAGAAAGTTTCCTTGAGATATTAATAGCTTTGTTTTCTTAGTTCTTCATGCTTAAAACATCAGTTGTAGTATACTATACAGAGTTTAACCATACACAATGGGAAAGTATATGATATTTTATCTGTATTATGTTTTATTTGTATTACATAGCATTACATGATACTTTGTATTTATTCATACAACACGCATTTTATCTATCTCAAGTTATTTGTCTTTTCCTGTATGCATGTATACTATATAGATAAAGGTTTTTGGGAAAGTATAGGGTGTCTTTAGGATTAAAGCTAATATTTCAGAAAATTATTGTAATTCGCAAAATGAACTTAAGGTAACCATTTTAAATGTAGGAATTGGGGATCTTTTTATGTGCAGAATTAGACTCTCAAACTTCGATCTAAAATTTTAAAGACCAGTTTGTAAAGTAAATATATATATATATATATATTTTTTTCAATTTTTCCAATATAGATAAAATTAGTGGCAATTCCATTATTTTTATTTATTCTCCAGATAAAATTTCAGGTTGTTATGCCGCAACTCGGCCAATCACGCCAAGGCCTTGAGTTTGACACACAAGTTGTCCCATGAAGATAAGTGAAACCTGAAGCTTGTCCATTGCTAACGAGCTCACTTGACTGGGCAACATAGGACAATACATCATTCAGGCTATCCAAACGGGACCTTAGATGTGAATTCAAGTCGTCCCAAAGGGACCTTAGATTCAAATACCCCAGCCATGAACTCGAGGTCCAATGAAGTAGCATTATAGCATTTGTTCGAACTGTTAGACTGTCAGATATAATAACCTATACCATCAAGTCATGAAAACAAGAAGTTAAGAAAGTGTACAAGAAATCAAGTCAAATAATGGGACTTGCTAAAACATGTTCAGTTAACTGCTACAATAGTTATGCAAAAAAAAAAAAAAGGGAATTATGACAAGTTAATCATGTAATTAACATGATAATATGAACAAGGATACAATTCATGCCAATCAAGTCATTTAGAGCCAAAAATATAAATATGAGAAATTATAGGGGATTACATCATGAATTCCCTTACAATTATCTTGTATTTTACTAAAATCCCAGAATCTGCTATAGCGCTTTCACCTAATAACAAAACCGCTAAAGAGTTCTGCATTTACCTTGGGTAAAACTCACTTAAGTGAATTTTATCTCATTTTTTGTCATCTCTCTCCCTTGAACAACCCCCTCATGAAATGGCCTTCTTCCTCAATGGTTGAAGAGCCCTAAAACACAACTCACCCTTCCAATCATCAAAAGCCTTAGTGTTTCGCATGAAAGTCATAGGAAATCACCTAACTAACAAGAATGCACCCTTAGTTTCCCTCTAAAATCACTGTACGAAGAGATCATCTCCTCCTTGTGGTGGTGCCATTTTCGGATTCAAAGAGAAAGGAAGAAACTTGGGTGCCTTCAAGCTTGGAGAAGTCTTCCATTGGTCTCCCTTGATGATCTAGAGGTAAGAAATACAAGCTTTAATGGTTAGTTTTAATGCTTGTTCATGAGGTAAATAGTAACCAACGTGAGATGTGGTCGGATTTAGGCTTTGATCCTTTGAAAAAGTATGCTTAGAAGGTAATTATGACGAAGAATCAACCTTGAAAAATTACCTATATGAATTTCGAAAATTTAACCTTGGATAATGTATGTTAGGAAGGGGGTTGGCTTGCTTCAGGATATTGTGGCATGAATGGGCCTTGGTGCCTTCACAAAACATGTTTAGGAGCTAATTTAAATGGTGAACATGTGTTAACATAACCATTTGGATCAATATTGATTATTTCAAAATTTTAGTGAACAAATGTTGGATTTCTTGTGAGTCAAGAAAGGCATGTGGGAAATTAATTCAATGTTGTTTCATGTTTGGTATTAATTCATTGGATATGTGAGAGTTGAATAAATATGATTGAGCTAATTTGTTGGTGATTGGGAGCTTGACAACATGATGAACCCCTTAGGGCGTGGCTTCGGTGGTCAAAGCATGGAAAATGTGTTGGAAGTTGGTTTAAATCATGTTTGGAAATGGTTGTTAATCCTTAGGCATGGTAAGGTTAAATCGACCAAGAAATAGCTTTAAATAAAGCTAGAAATCATGAAGAACCCTATATGTATAATTTGGCCAAGCCATGAAAAAGGACCTAGGAGGTTTGTTGAATTCAACTTGAGGTTCAAAAGTAAGTACTAGGCATATATCAAGTAAATTTTAGGGTGTGAAAACCTAGAGTTCATGTAAATCAAGTAATATGTGAACTTAATCAAGAATTATGTGAAAAATCATGTGTAATCAAGTAATTGGCTATGACTTGTTTTTGTGGCATGAATTGGCAAGGAAAAAGTGTAATATTAATAATCATATGAATCACCATGTCCACTTTTGAAATTAGCATACAAATGTGTTGATTTCTTGCATTACAAGTAACATGTGTTTTGGTTGTTAATGGTGTTTTCATTTATGGAATTAGTATTGAATCAAGGGACTTCATTTTGAAAGATCAAGTTCCAAGTTAAGCAAGCATTGGAAGCCCTAGTGATTGTTATTCAAGGATAGGGTAAGTTTAACCATAAGTTAATTGGTATTTTAACCATTAGGTCAACATGTAATCATGTCAAGTATTCATGTTTTCTAATATCCTATGTGAAATAGGTGATTTTTGGAGTGCAAGACAAGTAATCAATGGTGTGGATAACTTTCTTGTTCAGCAAACAAGTGTTGATTTAGGAGCTTCAAGAGGTAAGCTCTTGGTTTATGAGTTTTTTGCTACTTCGTTGTTCCACCACAAGTCCATTGGAACTATGGTTTCATGTTGTGTGATTGATGAATGTTAGATACTTGTATAGTCGCATTCATGTCGGACATGTTCATGTTGTGATGTGATATGTGAAATTGGGGTTCATGTCCATTGAATGAATACATGTGTGTACCTTCCAATGGGATACAACCCTTGGGAGTGTATGGTTCATAGGGACCCATGGACTATCATGTATGACTCCGTGAGTACTCAAACTCTCAGAGGTAATTGTTTTGACTTCTTTGCGAGATACAAGCCTTTGAAGTATTCATCTTGACTTCTTTGTGCGATACAACCCTTAGAAGTATTCATTTTGACTTCTTTGCGGGATACAGTTCCTGGAAGTATTCATCTTAACTTCTTTGCGGGATACAACCCTGTAGATCCTTGGATATATTGTGAAATATATGATTACTGTAGATTCTTTGGGATCATGATGTATGACCGATCATTGTTATATATGGCTTGTTATTATTTTGAGATAAATGACTAGACGATTGTATGTATATTCTGTCATTCAGGCATGTACGTAGTTATGCAGTGGCATGTTCAGTTATTAGCATGTATGATCATGTATGTATGTGGACAAACAAGCCATATATATGATATTTGTAATGGCACGTAGCCATATTTAGGACATATATATTGGTTGAACTTTTTTGTATTTCAAGTGACAGGTTTAAATGTGGGATTTTATCCCTAAATTAGTCTAATTTACAGTCGTTATGCTATCCATTTCACTTTATTCGAAATGGCTCTTCTTGTCACATTCAAATAGTCATTGATCATTGATTATGATCACAGGGATTCAAGTAATTATGTTGTACATGTATGGGCAGTACAATTCATGGAATTAAGTCAAGTTCAATTTGTATGGCAACACTTAAGGAAGTATAAAAGGAAAAAGTTATCTCACAAAATTACAATATGTAATAGTGAGACTTTCGTTAAGTCTTCTGCTACTTAATTCAAATAATTTGCGCTTTATATACCATTTGTACGATAACAAACCGAGATATCAAAAGAGGGAGTTACATCGGACTAGGGGACAACTTTTTTGGACCGTCCTAGGGGGCCAACAACTTTTAGAAGCATCAAACTAAGATAAATGATAAGTAAGAGACAAGAGATACGTTCATTATCCTATCTCATCAATAATTTGACTCTCATTAGGATTCGTCACCTATAGGTAACACTATCTATAAATAATCTCTTAGGTACACACTACTTTATTAGATATTACTAATACACACCCCACGCCTTCGGTTTCGTGCCTTGCCACTGTACACAATGATTTGTTACTTCTTCAGCATCTCTTCTATAGACTACCGCGAGTGTACATATCCTATATTAATCATCCATTTTCTCTTCTCTTAGACATTCAAAATCCTTTCATATCGAACAAGGGTTGAGTGATACAAATTACAATTGCAAATAATAAAATTGCAGTTTTCCAATAAAAAAATAAATCTAATTAAAAATTGGTGTTCATTCCATAGTTTAAAATGACATGGATCAAGAAAGTAAGCCCACTAGAAAGAGAAGACTGCAGAAGCCTAAAGGTATGCATGACAACCATTCTATTCTCTGGCACTGTTTCTGAAAAGAAACAATTCTTTTCTATATCTGTGCCTTGGAACAGTTTCTGAGAAAAGAAATGTGTTTGATAACATGTTTTATTTTTCTGAGAATGAAAATTGTGTTTGATAACACAACAAATAATATAATAAAAAATAATTCCTATTAAACATAAAATTTTTTGGATCATCACTTTCCTTTCTATATGGTGATGGCAACGTGGTGGTGGTGATGGCATAGTGGTGGTGACGGCAGTGGTTGCGGCAGCAGTGGTGGTAATGGCGGTGGTGGTGACGGCAGTGGCTGCGGCGACGGTGGTGGTAATGGTGGCGACATAGTGATGGTGGCAGCGACGATGGTAGTGGTGGCGATGGTGGTGGCGTGGTAGTGGTGATGGTGATGGCGGCGTGGTAGAAATGGTGGTGGCATGGTGATGGTAGTGGTGGTGGTGGTGACAGTAGTGGTTACGGTGGCGGTGGCGGTGGTGGTAATGGTGGCGATGATGGTGGTGGCGGTGGTAGTGATGGCGATGGTGGCGGTGGTGACAGCAGTGGCTGCGACGATAGTGATGGTAGTGGCGGCAATGGTGGCGGTGGTGATGATGGTGGCAGTGATGGTAGTTGCGGCAATAGTGGCGGTGGCATGGTGGTGGTGGCTGTGGTGATGTCAGTGGCTGCAGCGGTGGTGGTGAAGGTGGCGGTGGTGTGGTGATGGTGGCAGTGGTGATGTCAGTGGTTGCAGCGACGGTGGTGATGATGACGACAATGGCTATGTCGACGATGGTGGTGGTGGCGGAGGTGGTGGCAGTGACATGGTGATGGTGATGACATGGTGGTGGTGGTGACAGCAGTGGCTACAATGATGGTAGTGGTGGTTGATGACGATGGTGGCGGTGGCGGCAGTGACTGCGATGATGGTTGCGGTGACTGGTGGCGGTGGTGGCGGTGGGTGTAGTGGTGACAGTGGCATGGTGGTAGTGATGGGTGGAGGCAGTGGTGATGGTGGTGACGATAGCAATGGTGGTACGGCGGCGGCGACGATGATGGTGGCGGTAGTCGTGTCGGGATAATGGTGGTAGTGGTGATGATGGTAGAGGTGGAGAGTGATTGAGAGAGACAAGTGTTTCTCAATTTTTGCCCGGGAGCAAAAAAACAAAATTTTTTTGATTTTTTTTTTCTATTCTCTAGCACAAAAATAAAATCGGTTCATTCCGGGAACAAAATAATAATCTGGTTTTATCAAACAAGTTTTATATCCATTTCTATTCCTGGGAACAAAAATTAAAAAAAATATGATTCTGGAAAGGTTGTCATGCACACTCTAAGATTTCCACGATTTTGTCTTGGACTAAAATTGCCAGAAGGGGGCCACATGAGAAACGTCAAATAATTCAATAAACTACCTTCCTTTTTATTTGGGAGAATTTTGAAAATACTATGGTTATTCCTTTGCTTTATTATAGTCTTGTTCTGGATGGCCCAAGTACTGGAGTGGCCCAATTACTCAGGCCCAACCTTCAGCTGGCCCAGTTACTCAAGCCCAACCCTCAGCCTTGTTCCGCGTCAGCCCTTAGGGCTGATGTAGACCCTCACGATCTCCAAGACTGCAGCACGTCCAAGAGATACACCAAAATGTCCCACTTCGGGACATTAACCGCTAAAGGCAGTCGCCATAAGCACTGCAAAGGAACCTGCCCCTTTGTTCAGTGCTGACATCACCGGGTGCAGTGGTTGCAGCACTGCCATTGTGGCAGCGCCAACCACGCCTAACACTGCCATCATGGGTGTGCACCCCAAGAAGGGTTGACCCCCACCTCACCAACCCGCATCATCTTCCTTATAAATAGCCCTCAGGGGGCACACTAGAAGATATCTTTTATGTACTGTTGTTATGCCCATTTACTTCCAAGTCATACTCTTGTTATCTATCTGCCATTGATATCAGCTTGCTACCTCTTGAAACTATACCTTCTAGCATGGTCTTTACCTCAGCTAGTGGTGTAATCCATATAATAACATTACCCTCAAAGATACATAGTAGGCTCACAGAACTGAACGGTACAAGTCTTCTCTAGTATCACATGATAAGATTCTAATTCAAATCCAACAAAACCGTTGATTGAAATTTTAAATCTCAATAGTCAAAACGGTAAGCAAACATTCGAGGAGCGCGCCTTTTTTGGATATATATATTATTTTCGGAATTTGACCATGGTGTGCTAAGGGTCAAAGATCTCCTACCACGGTGTTGATAATTTTACAAAGTCTCTTATTATTAAATTTTTTTTATAACGAATAAAAAAGAGAAAAACTAAAAGCTTCAAAACTTTTTTTTAAGATATATGCCTGAGATTTTCATTTTATTTTTAGTTTTACCCTTATTCTATTTATCTTTTGCCCTAATGACAAATCAATTCATGTCCCTCTTCAAAACTTTTTGCTTTTGAACTCAAGAAAAAAATGGCAAATAGGCTCTCAAAATAAACTTATCCTTTGGGGAGTGGATGCTCCCATGCATTATTTAACATGACATCTAATGTGAGAGGATCCTAACTATACAAAGATGAATAAATGATGATAAGGGAAGAATGAAAAAAAAATATTGGAATAGGTAGTTATAAAATTATACTGATGATTATTATATTCTCATATGACATAATCACGTTAAATAACACATGAGAGAATTAATTTCCTATTTTTTAATTAATTAATTAATCCCATAAAGCCAGAATCACAGCTGCATTACTCGTGCATAATATAATCAAGACCCGAAGTGGAGACTACTAGTTAATCAACAAATGTTGGTTAGTGTACATCTTCTTCAAACCCATTCTACCGAGACATTCAAATTTTTTTTTTCACGAAGCACAAATTTTCTTTCATAATTTTTCTTTTGTCTCTTGTAAACTTACAACAGATGTTGGGTGGGGGAAAAGGGGCATCACTGATTCATTCTATGTTGACTGACTGATTTGCACAATTGCATTTAGGAGTGTTTGTAGTCTGGATTTGATCGGTTTTAAAGCAAAATTTATATAATCTAATCCCTTCGGTTTGATCATTTAATCATTCATCCAATTTGAAATTTTTTTAAAAATTCAATCCAATTTTATTCAGTTTGTATTTGATCGGTTTTTCAATTTTTCTAAAAGCCTAAAATTTTAGTCATACAAATCACTACTTATATCAAAATAAAGCTATTCAAAGTTATAAACCACTGAAAAATTCAAGTCTTTAAACTAAAACAAATCTTAAAACTTAAGAAAAGTTAAAATATATTAATATACAATACAAACTAAAACAAGATATTTTGCTATCAATAACATCTAAGATTTCAAGTCTTCAAAACAACAAGATTCCAAGTCACCATCTTTCAAAAATAATAAATACATAATACATTGGATCAGTTTAGATTGGCTCGATTTTCACCAATCAAACCGAAAATCGTTCCAATCCAATTAAAATATGCGGTTTTGTTTTTGATTTTTGGTTAATTCGGTTATCAGCTTTTTCGTTCAATCACCGCGGATTGAACATGTTTGGACCGGTTGATGAATACCCTTAGTTATATTGAGTGTTTTGATTTGATGAATAACTGTAAATTCCAATAATGTTTGGTGAAATTGTTCTCTTTCTTAATGATTTCAAAGATGTTTAGTTGATCATGAGAATGAGATGACTTTGCTTGATAGATATGGTTTTTCCTTTGGCTGAGGAACATTTTATGTGAATGTAAGTTACACTCTCAATTTTTGCCATTGATGCCACTTGTAACTAATGTTTTAATTTTTTAGTCATGTGAGACATTGTGTAACACCCGTTACCGGACCAATTTGTTAACACAACATATGATATTAAACGCAGTTACAATCACAATAATTGAATTTAGAATTATAGATAAACTTTTTCTTTTTATTATAACCAATAATAACAAATTCCGTAACCCATTAAATTCAGTAATGTAATTGTCAATCATACTTGATTCAGAAGCATGTACATTCATTTATAACCTCTAAAAATAATACCATGAATCCTAGATTGTAAAGGACATTGTTTCATTATCCTATGTTTTGCAATTATATCCATTCAATTTTGTCAACTAGCTCTGGTCCCTAACCATGGGACATTAATTTACTCAACAATTGGCTCTAATATTTCATAGGGTTATAGCTCTATATGTTAGCTTCATATAGGTTCAAACCCCACTCTATTTGGAGCTCCATAGCTCAAGATATGGTCATTTGACTAAACCACGTTTCTACTGCACATTAGGGATTTGAATCCTTCACGAAATTTTCTAGACAGTAGGGATGTGAATCCCTCGTGGGAGGATTCGAATCCCTCCCTGAAATTTAGAAATATAGGCTTGACAGTAGCAAATTTTCATGTTTTTGCATTGAGGATTTGAATCTCCCTTGTATAACAACATCTTGCTGCATAAAGAAGGAATAAGATATTTTCCCAAAGCTCTCCACACCTAATAGACATTTCCTAAACGTCATACATGATTGTTTACAACATATTCCATAGGATTTCACTATCTCACATAACATAATAGGCTTCAAGCCCTTCCATCATAATGCAATTATTATATTACATCAAAGATTCAAAATATATCAAATACAATCATCCAAAAAGAACTTAGCTATTACAACACTTGATCAAAGTCTTTGCCTATGAGCAATATGACAAATCCCAACATAATGATCATGGGCTAAGTCCCAAAATATACATCACATCTTCTCAAACTAATACATATACATATGTTGATACAAAATGACATGCATATCAAAATGACAAAAGCAGCAACATGCAACAATCTATATCTACAGTGGCCTCCTGCAAGAAAATGCTCCTGCACCGTCAGTACCTGAAAGAGGGTCTCAGAAATGTGGGGTGAGATAAACATCTTAGTAAACTAGGGGTCCTTGATGGATTCCTTCACCCTATAGTTCACTTCAGGTGTAACAACAATAATAGTAAATAATACACACACACACACACACGCATCCATGCAATGTGTAAAATATCTATACGAGACATCCCTACGGAACTCTCGCCATCCTCAGTATTCTCATATGTAAATAGTCCAACTGGCCAGGGAATCTACCATGTATAAATTACGGAACATCTTGCAACATACTAAACATAGAGAAACACCATCTTATGCCACACCCAAAGCATACACATACATATATCCATGCATTAAACTACTATTTATTGCAATTACATACAACAACAATAACAACTACCCCATCAGGGCTTGGTGGAACAGTAGTGAGATAAATCCCAAGGTCTGAAAGCTTACCTCAAGAGCCTTCCAACCCAATCATTGTCTCACCATCAAGAATGCAAGCAACAACGCTTATTCTCAAAGCCACAAACTTCACAATAAACACCTACATCAAGGCGAAATGCAATCAATCAATTGCATTCATGAATAAATCTATATTCATAAAAAACATAGGTAATTCAAAACAACCACTTTGTATGAACTTACCAAACTTCAATAAATCAAGTAACCGAATCAAGCTCCATGGAGTCCTCCCATGCTTGATCAATCAATGAGAGTCCATTTGCTTCCAACTTAGAAGCATCATGAACACAATCAATAACCCAATCTATCAATTGCTTGGAATGCCAGAAATCACCCAACATAGGCAACAAATTTTTGAATTTGATGAAGGTGACCAAAACGGTTTTCTAAGTACATTTCTACCGTTAAAAACATCATCTAAAGACTTTCTCCAACATGACCTATATAATAACCCTAATTTGGATAATTTAAAACTAGAGAGTTATTATGAGGACCTAAGGGTCATCAGTGAGATGAGGATGAAATTATGTGGATTTTGATATCCATATTGATGGTATTCTAAACAGGTGGATTTCTGCCTGTTACTTTTGACTGCTGATGCATCAACAGATAATAGAATAACCCTAACCAGGTTAATCTGAGTTGGAGAGTTATTCTAATGACATCAGTATCATAGATGAGTTTAGAATTCAATTCTGTGAAGTTTGACACCCACATTATAGGTATTCTGAGAAAGTGAGTCTTGACTTGATATTTTGTACTACTGAGGAAGTAACATGTATCTAATTAACCCTAATCAGTGAATATGAGATAGAGAACTATTCTAAGGATATAATTACCATAATTGATAATAGGATTTGATTATGTGAATCCTGATACCTATATTGGGGTATTTTGATAAAGTCACTATTTCTGGGTATTTTGTACTGCTGTGATAGCAGCCGTTATAGTTATGAAATGAGAAAAAGATGAGAAAAGGGAATATAAGTCCAATATATTCCAAACAAGTCATAATTAGACCAATGATGTAAAGTTCAGAAAGTTATGAAGTCTGGGTACAGTTAAGGATACCCGTAAGGACTATAGTGTAGTTAAACAACAGTAAGCATATCTGTGAGATACTAATTATATTTTTGAGTTAGAAACATGTTAATTAAACAAACTTAATATTAATTACTTAAAGTTGGTATCTTGGAGGTTTTCGGATAAAAATTTGATAACAGTTCAAAGAAAAATTACACTGGTGTCATTTAATGACAGAAAGCCACTTAAGTGACATAGCAAAACCCTAAAAACATAAGGAACCCCTCTTCCTCACCCTCATTGTAAGAACCCGCACCGTTAATTAAGGTATTTAATTAATTAATTATGCAAAAATAGGAAATGATTCCATAATTGACCCTAATAATTATTTATGAGGCTTAATAATCATAATGAGTGATTAAGAATGTTGAAAGTCTCTTTTCGGAAGAAAAGTGCAGATACCGGTTCTGCTAGTCGGTATAAATGCGTGCCGAAAAAGTATCCCGAAAAATTAAAGTAAGTGCATGATAATTACTAGAATAATATGTAGGACTTGTCAAACGAGTTTCAAGTCCGAATAATGAGAACTGGTGCTAGAAACCGGTATTGGCTTTGAAAAGCGCGTACCGGAAAGTTGCTCAGAAAAATATAAGAAAAATATGTTAATTCTTAGAAAATTATGTAGTTTCATAATCCAAAGTTTAGGATTAAAATGCTAAGCGTAGCAATTAAAATTAATACTGTGTGTTTAATGAGTAAGTGTCTATAAATATGGCTTTTAAGGGGCACACAACCCTAGATAACTACTTGGTGAAAGAAACTGACCTTGAAGGTCGAGGCATGTGAGAGGGAAAAACAAAAATTTTCGAGCGGAATAACACATACCATATCAAGAAACATGCTTTAGGGCATGGATGTTACCTTGTTTGTTTTCCAAAACTTGAGGATGATCAAGATGAGGCTTGAAGATGCAAGCCCTCTAATGTTGATCCGCACCACCCTTTGTCAAGACGGAAGAACTCTTCTTCAAGGCCACCAACGAAAACACCAATGGAGGCAAGCTATGCGCCCAATGTGTGAAGGATGAGGCTAGGTCAAGGTGTTTAGAAGAGTGAATATTCAGCAAGAATAGACACAAAAGTGGCGCATGATTTTCTTTTAAAAAGGCTAGGTTATTTCAAAACTCTCTTAAGAAAAACCTCACAAAAGGAACCCACAAGGAGATGAGAGAATATTATGATTAAAATCAGATTTTCTTCACTTAAATAAATCCCTATGTAGCGCACACTAGGGGGATGAGTGGAGTTGTTGCAAAATTCAAATCTTGTCAACAACCTCCTCTCACATCCTCATGATATCTAGTGAATATCTCAACAAGAATCTGACTCAACAACCATCATATGGTCAGCCATATGGTGCGCCCCACTTGGCCTCATAACAGTCCAGATACGTTGAGCAGATGCATTCAAACTTGAACGAACTGTCTCACTTATTCTCTCAACAAACCAAATCTGACTGGAGCTCATTTGGTTGATCCTATGACCATCATCAGATGCCAAAATCAGCGCCCCATATCCTCACTAGAAGATTCTCAAAGATCTCCTCTAGATATTTGGGATTTGTTCCAACAAGATCTTATCTTATCCTTTTGTTATGAAACAACTTTTCATAGCCAATTCAAATTCGAATTCAAACATTTGAATTCAAATGTTCAAATATTTAAATTTTAAATTCAAATTCAAATTCCAAATTCAAATTCAAATTTCAAAATTCAAAATTCAAATTCAAAATTCAAAATTCAAAATTTTAAATTTCAAATTTTAAATTTCAAATTTCAAATTTCAAATTCAAAATTCAAAATTCGAATTTCAAAATTCAAATTCAAATTTCAAATTTCAAAATTCAAAATTCAAATTTCAAAATTCAAATTTCAAATTTCAAATTCAAAATTCAAAATTTAAACATTTGATAATTAATTTAACTAATTAAATTACTTAGTAATGTCTTGGACCATCCAAGCCCAATAACTAACCATGCGCCCTTTTCCCTTTTGGTGGGCTTCCAAACTTCTTCTTGGTCTAACAACCATTATTAGGCCCAATACCTTTAATGCTATATTGTCATGACAATAAGGTGTTAGTGTGTGACCCATTAGGCCCAACATAGCCACTGACATAAATGGGTTTGGGCCCAATAAGCCCACAACCCATCTAATGACAACACAGAGCACTAGCAATGCTTTGTTGCCCCAGAGCTAGTTAGGTTAATGACATAATCATCCTATTACACATATTTGGTTGCGTATGTATTTCCTTTCGTCTCGGTTATCTTCCCATAAAACCTAGGGTAAGGAAACGTATCAACCCTTGCGGTTTAGGGTAAGCTTTATTCGAAATAGGGAATCTTCAATTTACTGACTCTAAAGGCAGATCATCTCATGATCTCTTTTACTATGCATAGATTCCCGAGTCCCTGTAAATGTCATCCCGATTTCTCCGGTTTACAGATAACCTAATCTCTCACAGAGATTTGACGAATTCCTTCAGCTTATCACCCTAGCCCTGTGTTCTTTCAGGACAAGCCCAACAGTATACCTATGAGTCTCCATGTTTCAGGCAGACGAGGTATACAGTCAAAGCATGCCTTCTAGGACACAGTCTAGGTAATAACTTCTGGTCTAAGGAAAGACATACCCAAATATAAAGAGACTACTCTAATGATACTCTCTGTGAGAGTTCCTCATAGAGTCTCTTTGTGGGTCTGTTCAGTGTGAGCTATACCCTTATAGGTCCACCCACGACTTTAGCTAAGACATCTCCATATCTGTAGCTCATGAGGTCTTTACCTTGCATCCGAATACAAGTAGATAAGTCGTGCTAGTCTTACCCGAGATCACTGATCCCCATTCTCAGTTTCTCTATATAACACCTCACAATTTTAAATCAAGTAATTAAAATATTAAGTGAGCAATCAAGTGATGGATTAGTGAAAATCCAAAAGATTAGGCCAAAATACAAAGAAAGGGCAAAACGGTAATTAGCCAACACGCAACCCTAGGAAGATAAAAATTGAGTAGAAGGTCTCAGATGGTAAAAATAACCCTGGAAATGGATTCAGAACGAAAAATTGAGTGGACAGGCAAGTTTCACAAAAATCAGTGAATAGTGTTTTTCGCGGGTAAAAATACCGCGTTACAATTTCACCGTAAAACGTGCCATTTGAATTTTGAGCTCTAGGTTTCAAATATGAGTTATAAATGGTTTGTTGAGTTAGGAAATATAATTTTGATGAAATTTGATGGAATTGAGTCATTTTGGGAAAAATTGATGAATAGTGATTTTTCGGTGTAAAAATACTGCGGTATAATTGTACCGATAAGCGTGAAAATTTTATCAGTATTTTAGGGAAACAAAAATATGACATGAACAAGAAAAATACGTAGGTCATGAATTTATGGTTGAAATTAGTGATTTACTTAGAGTTAAATCGCATATGGGACCCACATGTGGTTTAAGTGACTTAAAAGTCACATTTTCATGACATTTTCTCTCTCCTCCCTCTCTTCTCTCCCGCGCGCAGCAGCCACCATGGCCAAGGATTGGTCAAGCTTTCTTCCTTCCATAACTTGGTCATTTCTACACCGAATCCAACGATTTTTGTCTTGAAACTTGTTGGAAAACACCTCCTAAACACATTGGTACCACTCTTGAACCTTGAAATCGCGTGTGTGAGGAGATCTTGCCCTATTACAGCCGCGGTTTTGAAGGTAGATTTGGTGTTCATGGAGCTTTGGAATGCTCCAATGGTGGAGTATACCTAGGAGGAGTCATTTGCCTTGCATTTGGGTAAGTTATTTCAACATTTCAATGGTTGATTGGTGAATTGTGTTTATGAACCCTAAAGAGGGATTTTATGATGTGTTGTGTTAGAGAGCTCAAATGGAAAATGTCTATTAGATGATAATGCCTTAAAATGATGTAGTAATGCTAGAAATGCAATGAAAATTTTAAGTGAAATGTGATGATTTTTAACTTAGAAAAATTGATGATCATGATTTTGGAATTTGTGAATTTTGGTGTTGAGACTTGTTTGATGATGGTGGCATGATGGTATGATGATATAATAGGATGTATGATGGTGGGAATGATTAAAGTTGTATGGAAATTCCTTGGAATGCCATAGGTTAAAATTCGATTCTTTGAGGAAAGATTGTGGAATTGATGTTGAAAAATGGTTTTGGATAATGAATTGTGTAGTTATATGGTGCTTAGATGGGTTGTGTTGTGCTTGGAGAGTGTTTGAATCAATGGAGAAAAATGAATTGTGTTAGAGACCTAAATGAGCCCAGAATGAAATATTTCGCAAAACGATGCGTAAATGTCGAAAAACGGAAAAACGACGATTGAACTAGCCTCTAAACAACCTAAGGGAGTGTTATAAAATGAGAAAGAAAATTTAGGAAAATAAATCTCAAATTTACACCTACATGGCCGAACCTCCAAGGGGAAAAGGGGTGATTTGGCGATTTTCGCGTTTTGATGTAATTCGACGCGAAAATGACGAACCGGCACTTGAACCGGCCTATTGACAACCTAATGAGACGTAACAAAATGAGAAAGAAAATTTAGAAAAATAAATCTCACATTTACACTACAATGGCCGAACCATCAAGGGAGGATGGGGAGGATTTTTGTGATTTTGTGTTTTGATACTATTTGACGAGTACTGATGGATGTACGTTATTGTATAGGTTGCCGTACGTCGACCTGAATCCCGAATCTTGAATCAGTGAGTTGCCCTTGGTCTGGGACCAAGTGGATTGAGGTAAGAAATTGGTTCATTGCATGTGTAATTATAAATTAACATGTATTGGTTGATCTAAGAGTGATTGGGAATGTCCTCTGTGTAGGCATTCCGCTGTGTACCGAGTTGAGGGATAAGCTGCTGCGGAGCTTGTGGAAACACGAATTAAGGTAACCTCTTGGTACTGGGGCTTGTTCCCCTTTTCTGTTCCACCTTGCCAGTTGATGGCAACGGTAGGAAGTGTATATGAATAGTATAGAACACATGAGCATGCATGCATTATTGCTATGGGTACTTATGTACCGAGTCTCTGGCCAGTAGACAGTTTTTATTAGCCTTCGGGCATTTTCGGACTTCCGCTGGATAGGTCTCCAGGAGGGAGTTCCAGTTGACTGCGTGTCATGGTGTGTGATCCGGGTAGGAGCACACTAGGAATGTCTTTGGCGTTTTGGTTGGTTTGGGCATCATGGTTGTGGTTTCTGTGAACACACCTTGGATGATACCCATAGGCTTATATATGCCGAGGGCGTACGTGGAATTGGGGTTACCATCCCGTATCGTCGTATTTTGTTTTCTTTATATTCCCCATTCTCTAAATCCCTTGCTATATCCCGTTTTCAAGTGGTTGTT
>NW_026899658.1:0-92797 GCF_033153095.1 Gastrolobium bilobum | reverse complement strand
TTTTACTTCCTTTGGAATAACTCCTGCACCTAATGAGACCCAACCTGCATTTCGTCTAGATGAGTTAGAACGGCTCCCAACCATCCTTGATTATCTGAGTAAGCCATCTGATACTAGTGCTTTGGCTTTGACTGGTATGAGCCCCAAAACTCATTCTTTCCTTTCTTCATGTAATGATTTTAAACATTCCTGGGTTGTTGATTCTGGTGCTACTGATCATATGGCTTGTTGTGCTGACTCCTTTGCTTCTTATCATCCTACCATTGGAACTCATACTATAGCCATAGCTGATGGCTCACATACATCAGTTGCGGGTTATGGTGACATAAACTTACAGCAGTCCTTACATCTTTAAGATGTTCTTCATGTTCCTAAACTTTCCACGAATCTTCTTTCTATTCATAAAATTACAAAAGATCTGAATTGTACTGTAACCTTCTTCCCTACCCATTGTGTTTTTTAGGATCTCGCCACGGGGAAGACGATTGGTAGTGCTAAAGAGCAAGGTGGGCTGTACTATCTGGTGTCACAATCTCCTGCAAATAAAGTAACAGATCACATCTTGATGTCTCATGGTCAATCAACTGCTGATTCTTTGATTTGGCATCATCATAAGCGCTTGGGACATCCTCCATTTAGTTTACTCAAGTCTTTATTTTCGTCATTGTTTTTATCTAAGCCTGTTGAGTCTTTTCATTGTGATGTTTGTGAGTTTGCTAAGCATCATCGTGTGTCTTTTCCTTCTAGTAGTACTAAGAGTGTTGAACCTTTTGATCTTATTCATTCTGATGTTTGGGGTCCTTCTAAAGTCCCTCATGCTTCTGGAAATAGATGGTTTGTTTCTTTTATTGATGATTGCACTCGTGTAACTTGGGTTTACTTAATGCATGAAAAGTCTGAGGTACCACATCTGTTCTTTCAATTTTATAAAATGGTTGAGACCCAATTTGGTAGAAAAATCAAGAGACTAAGAACAGATAATGGTACTGAATATGTTAATCACAGTTTTTCCCAATTTATACGAAATCAAGATATGATTCATGAACTTACTTGTGTAGACACCCCTAAACAAAATGGGGTTGCTGAAAGAAAAAATCGTCACCTTCTTGAAGTTGCTCGTGCCTTACTGTTTCAAACACATGTACCCAAATGCTATTGGGGAGATGCCATTCTTACTGCAGCGTTCTTGATCAACCGTCTACCCACTCGGGTTCTCGATCATGTAAGTCATATTCACTCCATGACTTCTTTTTTTTCCTTCTGTTCCAACTTTGCAAAGTCTTCCTCCTCGAGTATTTGGGTGTGTTGTCTTTGTTCATATTCATAAACAGCATCGCAGTAAGTTGGATCCTAGGGCTCTTAAATGTGTCTTCCTTGGATATGCTCCTGATAAGAAAGGCTACAAGTGTTATCACCCTGGTAGTCAGAAATTTTTTGTTTCTATGGATGTTACATTTAAGGAATCTGAGTCCTTTTTCCAAGATCCTCATCTTCAGGGGGAGAATAATTCACTAGAAGACTCATCACCTTCATCACCTTCCTTCTTTGAATTTGAATCTTCAGTGTCTACTCCTTCACCTGAGTCAGTGTCTCTTCCTCTTGTTCCCGTTCCCAATGTGTCTATGTCTGATCCTCCTGTGACTGATCCTCCTATGACTGATACACAGCCCACATTGCCTCAGCAGCAACCTCAATCATCTGAACCACTGGTAAGTCTTGAATCTCATATTTCTGATCATGATACTTCTGATGACTTACCCATTACTACTGATTCTGATGATTTACTCATTGCTCTTAGAAAAGGAAAAAGATCATGTCCCAAGAAATCTTGTTCCTCTTGTACACAATACCCTATCTCCCATTTTGTTTCCTCTGCTAATCTGTCTGTGCAGCACAAAAGCTTTGTTTCAGCACTAGACTCTATTGCAATCCCAAAATCAGTACATGAAGCCTTGAAAGATGGGAATTGGGCTCAAGCCATGCAAGAGGAGATGAATGCATTGGAGAAAAATAAAACATTGGAGGTTATTGATAGACCTACTGGAAAGAAAGCAGTAGGGTGCAGATGGGTTTATGCCCTGAAATATAATTCTGATGGAACTCTTGAGAGATACAAAGCTCGATTAGTTGCCAAAGGTTACTCTCAAACCTATGGCATTGATTATGAAGAAACATTTGCTCCAGTTGCAAAGATGAATATGGTGAGAGTTTTGTTATCCCTTGCTGCCCATTACAATTGGGATATAAACCAATTTGATGTGAAGAATACTTTCCTCAATGGTGAGTTAGAAGAAGTCTACATGGAAATTCCGCCTGGTTTTGATTCTGTGAAGGGAGAAAATAAAGTTTGTAAATTAAAAAAGGCCTTGTATGGATTGAAGCAGTCACCTCGTGCCTGGTTTGGAAAGTTTACTAAGGTTATGATGACCTTAGGATATAAACAAAGTCAAGGAGATCACACACTTTTTTTCAAGCACTCCCAAAATGGGAAGCTTATTGTGCTCCTTGTATATGTTGATGATATTATTATCACAGGTGATGATTTTGTGGAGAGACAGATTCTGCAAACACGGCTTGCCTCTGAGTTTGAAGTCAAAGACCTTGGGGAACTGAGATATTTCCTAGGGATAGAAGTAGCTCATTCGAGCAAAGGAATCTTTATCAGCCAGAGGAAATATGTTCTTGATCTTCTCAAAGAAGCAGGAAAGCTCGGGTGTAAACCCTTTAATACTCCTATTGAGCAAAATCACAAGATGTGCTATGAAGAGGAGAGTCCTCCAGTTGATAAAGGACAATATCAACGGCTAGTTGGGAAATTGATATATTTGGCCCATACTAGACCAGACTTAGCTTATGCTGTTAGTGTTGTCAGTCAGTTTATGCACGATCCAAAGGAGAAACATATGCAGGCAGTAGAGAGAATTCTTCAGTATCTGAAAGGTACTCCTGGTAAAGGGTTGTTATTCCGACGTGATGGCAATCTATCTTTAGAAGTCTACACAGATGCTGATTATGCTGGATCCGTGATTGACCGTCGTTCTACCACTGGTTATTGCATGTTTCTTTGTGGTAACTTGGTGACATGGAGAAGTAAGAAACAAGATGTGGTCGCCAGATCAAGTGCAGAAGCTGAATTTCGAGCTATGGCTCAAGGCATTTGTGAGTTACTGTGGCTGAAAATTGTACTTGATGATCTAAAAATAAAATGTGAGGGACCTATGAAGCTGCTATGTGATAATAAGTCCGCTATTTGTATAGCTCATAATCCAGTTCAACATGATCGGACTAAACATATTGAGGTCGACCGCCATTTCATCAAAGAGAAACTTGATAACGGGTTGATTACCACTCCATACATTCCCACTGGGCGTCAATTAGCTGATCTATTGACAAAGGGGCTTCCTTCAGATAGATTTCAAGAACTTGCTAGCAAGCTGGGAATGATAAATATCTATTCCTCAGCTTGATGGGGAGTGTTGTAAATAGTACTTATGTAGTCATTTATTAGTAATTATGTAGTCATTTATTTGTAATTATGTAGTCATTTATTAGTAATTATGTAGTCATTTATTTGTATTTATTTAGTCCGTTACTTGTATATTGGGCCAAGCCCATTAGGTCAAAATTCGGTCAAGAAGTCTCTATAAATAGAGACCCCTATGTACAGATTCAAATACAAATCAATAATATTTCATAACCCTTTTTCAAGTTTTATTTTATTAGTAAACTTTTTTTATAGCTTAGAAAGTTTATTAGAGATTAATTTAGTCGTGACGACTTGTTGATCTCATAGTTTTTTAGGTCATTTTAGTTGTGATAGCTTGATGACCTAAGCTTATTTAAAATAATTATTTTGTATTAATTTTTCAAAATTAAGGATTAATTTAGTCGTGACAGTTTATTAATCCCATATTATTTTTAGGGTTATTTTAGCTGTGACAGCTTGATAATCCTAAACTTTCAAATCCTAAACTTTTAAATGAATTTCTTTAACATTCTAATAAAAAAATAAAATCAACCAAGACACAAATAGTTTTATATATAATATAGCCTCCATTGTGCTTTTTTGACACATAAATTTATTCAATGTTCTCTTGTTGCTCTACATGGTATCAGAGCATCGTGTCATGGGTTCGATTCTCACTGCTCCCCATTTTATTAATAATTAATTAAGACTTGAGGAGTTTCTTAACCCAAGTAAGTGGACCTGTATATTATCCACCCTTCAAACTCAGTGAGCTTTTGTATAAGGGATATGTGTAAGAACCCGCACCGTTAAGTAAGTGGACCTGTATATTAGGATATGGATATCCGGATATTCCACGTCAAATATCCGGATATTTCGCATAATTCTCCTCAACAACAAAATTTTTACTATGACACAAGCTTGGTTTTAAATCCAAGCCCAAGTGTTTAACATTTACTAAGACATAAGCTTTAATATTAAGCCTAAGAGTCCTTTTTGTTGTTGTGCCTAAATCCAGCATGGAAACTACCTATCTCATGTCGAGCCCTGCTCCAACGTGCAAGCCTAAATCCAGTAGGGTGTCAAGCCCAGGCTAGCATGGAAACTGTTGTTATACAAAAACTCCACCAATGGAAGGTACCTATCTCATGCCGAGCCGTGCTCCAACGTGCAAGCCCGCAACATGTCCTCCAAGGTCTGGATAGTCCGCTCAGTTTGTCCATCAGTCTGAGGGTGATAGGTTGTACTCATTCTCAACTGAGTACCAAAAGCTCCCTGCAGCGCCTCCCAGAACCGAGATGTGAACTTCGGGTCCCTATCACTGATGATACTCTCGGGCACCCCGTGAAGCCTCACGATCTCGCGAACATACAGTTTGGCCAACTGCTCTGTAGTGAAGCTCACCTTCACTGGAAGAAAATGGGCAGACTTCGTCAATCTGTCCACAATGACCCATATTGAGTCACAGCCAACCTGAGTCTTCGGCAAACCCACAACGAAGTCCATGGAAATACTCTCCCATTTCCACTCTGGAATCTCAAGAGGTTGAAGCTTACCAGACGGCTTCTGGTGTTCAATCTTCACCTTCTGGCAGATCAAACACTTGGACACATACACAGCTATGTCCTTCTTCATTCCTGGCCACCAGAAATTTCTCTTCAGGTCTTGGTACATCTTTGTAGCACCAGGATGAACAGTAAACTGTCCCTTATGGGCCTCCGCCATAACCTCTTCGGTCAAAGGACCTCGAGGAATCACAACACACTTATGAAAAAACAGAAGTCCATCCTCATTCCAAGACACACCGTCTTGGTTCTTCACGTAGTCGAGACACTCTCTCTGCACTTGCGCCTCTTGGATCTTCTCCATAAGCTCATTCCTGACTCTCACATTCTCCATCTCGAGAAGTGCACCCCCAAACAAGGTTGTCACCTTCAGATCTCGAAACTTCTCTATGAGGTCGAAGTCACCCATCGTCAAACTGGATAGACTCACGAATTTCTGACTCAAAGCATCAGCTACCACATTGGCCTTGCCAGGATGGTACTTCAACCCAAAGTCGTAGTCCTTCAGAAACTCCATCCATCTCCTCTGCCTCATGTTCAGCTCTTTCTGATCAAACAGATTCTTCAAGCTCTTGTGATCACTAAACACCGCAAACTGCATACCGAACAGATAATGCCTTCAAATCTTGAAAGCAAACACGATCGCAGCCAACTCCAAATCATGAGTTGGGTAGTTCTCCTCATGAGGCTTCAGCTGCCTCGAAGCAAAAGCAACCGCTCTACCAGACTGCATCAACACACAACCCAGCCCCTTTCCAGAAGCATCACAGTAAAGCTCAAACTGCTCCTCAGGATCAGAAAGGATTAACACAGGTGAAGAAGTCAATCTCTTCTTCAACTCCTGAAAGCACGCCTCACACTCGTGAGTCCACACAAATGGAGTCTCCTTTCGGGTAAGGCGAATCAAAGGGAGAACCATCGTGGAGAAACCCTTGATGAACCTCCGATAGTAACCTGCCAAACCTAAGAAGCTCCTCACCTCCCTAACTGTCTTGGGCCTCTCCCAATCCAGTACGGCCTCAATCTTGTTGGGATCCACTGCAACTCCATCCGCTGAAATCACAAGCCCAAGGAACTTGACTGATTTGAGCTAAAACTCACACTTAGAAGGCTTAGCATAAAGCTTTTTCTCCTTCAGCACTTGCAGAACAATCCTCAGATGCTCCGCATGCTCCTCCTCAGTCTTGGAGTAAATCAGAATGTCATCAATAAAGACGATCACAAACTGATCCAGATACGGCTGGAAAATCTTGTTCATGTAATCCATGAACACTGTCGGCGCATTGGTGAGTCCAAACGGGATCACCAAATACTCAAAGTGACCGTATCTCGAACGAAACGCGGTCTTAGGGACATCCTCCGGCTTCACCCGAATCTGATGGTATCCGGACCGGAGATCAATCTTGGAATACACGCAAGCACCCCTGAGCTGATCCAACAGATCATCAATCCGAGGAAGGGGATACTTGTTCTTGATCGTCACCTTGTTCAACTGCCTATAGTCGGTGCACAATCGCATTGTCCCATCGTTCTACTTCATAAAGATGACCGGTGCTCCCCAAGGAGACTCACTCGACCGGATGAAATCTTTCGCTGAAAGATCCTCAATATGCTTCTTCAGCTCAGTCAACTCCGGTGGCGACATCCGATATGAAGCTAATGAAATCGGCCCCACACCAGGCAACAAATCAATGGAGAACTCTATCTCCCGCTATGGCGGAAACTCAGAAATCTCCTCAGGAAACACCTCGAGGAACTCCCCCACCACAGGAATGTCAGTGATATCCTCATGTGTCCCACTCACCAAACCTCCCAACATGACATAACCAAATGCCCCTGCTCTCAAGGCCTTCCTAGCCTGCAGCAATGAAATAAATGGCGAGGAACTAGCTGTGGAATCACATGGAGACATCACCACGCGCTTTGCACAGCAATCAATCAGTGCACAGTTTCTAGACAACCAATCCATGCCTAGAATAATCTCCAAGTTGGCCATCGGCAATCCTATCAGATCCACCGAGAACTCACGGCCATCCCACTGAACCGCTACATCGCGATGTACAGTGGTAGAATCACATATTTCTCCGGTGGCGGTAGTCACCCGCAACGGTGGAGAAAGCACAGACATGGGCAACTCAAGCCCCAAAGCAATCGGGGTAGCAACAAACGAATGCGTAGCCCCATAATCAAACAATGCGTCAACAGCAATACCACCAATACACACAGTACCTCTAACAAGGTTCGGAGCGCGGTCCGACTGCTGCCTATCCAAGGTGTACACACGCCCAACAGAAGGTGGCACCGCAAGTGCCGAAGTAGAAGCCATCGGAACCATCTGCAAAGGAACTGCCTGAACAGTTGCAGCTCTCGCCGTCGACGACGGACAGTCTCTAGAGAAGTGACCCTCCTTGCCACACTGGAAACAGATCAGCTGACCTGAAGCACAACGACCAGCATGCTCCTTTCCGCACCCCGCACATCTCGGAGTGGAAGGAGGCTTAACAAAACTCCCCTGCTGTGAAGCAGTCCTCTTGAACTGACCAGGCGTCTGCCTAGTCGCCAACTGTTTACCCTTGCCCTTCCCAGCAAACTTCCTGTCCTTCCAAGAAGTAGAAACAGGAGTGGAACTAACAATCCCCTTGGTTTCGTCGACCTTGGCCCTCTTGGCCTTGCTCGCTATGCAGACATCCTCAATGTCCTTACACTGCTGAACCAGTGTACCAAAATCCCTCGAAGCAGCTCCAGCAATATGCTCAGTAATCACCTCACTAAGTCCTCTACGAAACTTAGCAGCCAAAAACATCGGAGTAGGAGGAACCATCCGGAAGTGCGCAAACTTCACAAGCTCATTGAACTTGGCCAGGTACTCGTCAACAGACATCGAGCCCTGAACTAATCTATCAAACTCCCCCTGCTTCCTCTCCTGCGCATCGTAGGGAAAGTATCTGCCCAAGAAGCATTCCTCAAAGAATGGCCACGTCAAAACACGACCATGCATCTCATAAGCACGAGAGGTGTTCGTCCACCACTCATGGGGATCGCCCTCCAACATGTAAGTCGAGAACATCAGCTTCTGTGGGTCTGTACACTGCATGACCCGAAATATCTTGTCCAGCGACTCCAGCCATCTCGCCGCAACAGTAGGATCCAAAGACCCTTCAAACACAGGTGGCTTATGCTTCCTGAAAGCATTCAGCCGGCGATCAATCACATCACGATCCTCAGCAGGCTCTACAAGAGACTCCCTCGTCTCAGCGATATGAGCAGCACTGCCAATGTGACTCAGGCTCTCATCTTGAACACTAGGCGGCGGCGGCGGCGGTGGAAACTGGCCTACAGCAGGACTAGCCCTCATCTCCTCCAACATGACTCTCATCATCGTCATGTTCGCCATCCTGTTCGCCTCGAGGACATCCTCAGTGGTCCTCCGGTTCGCTTCACGAACCTCATCTACTGCTATCCGGTTTGCCTTGCGAACAACATCCATCATTGCCGTGTTGTCCAATCTAGTGGCCTCCTGATCGACTAACCTAGCCGCCTGCATCTCAGCCAATGCAGTCAGGATAGGATCGGGTTGATCCTCAGAAGTCTCTCGTGTTCTCCCGGATCTTACCATGACTCTGCACAAGTTACACAATTTATGAGTTGATCAGGCCCACACAATGTGATTACATATGCATTATGTCGCAACCGTATCGCGACGTGACGGCGAAAGAATATTGAATGGTTAAAACAATGGAGTCGCCACCAAGGTTTATTTAGGAAAACATTGGAAAAACCTTTTTTAAAGACAACTGGTCTTTGAAAACAAAAGAAATGGATTCGGGAGTCGATTACGAGTAGGGAAGGTATTAGCACCCTACACCGTCCGTTAAAAAACGGTTACCTTATATCAATTGTGCAAATTATTGATAATATTTTAAATATTTATTTCACCCTAAATAAATAAAATTGATCGTTGGAAAAGAAAACTAATTTTGAAATTTTATTTTTGTGCTTGACGGGATGGTCCCGCTCCGACGTATCCCTCGGTACAATAGGGAACTCAAAGCTACGTCGTTCTGTAAAAAAATATTTGTGTGTTGATTGATTTTAGTTTTTGAAAGTAATTTTAAAGAAAGTTCATTGGAAGGTTCTGGGCTTGAAGGTTTCGAATTACCAAGCTGTCGCAGCTAAAATAATCCGAAACGGTAATTGTAGGATTAACAAGCTGTCTCAACTCAGCTAATCCCTTTTTAATAAATTAAATTTCATGTTTATTATTTTCATTATTGTGAATTTTAAGATAATTTTGAATGAAATTTTGAATCACCAAGCCGTCACGGCTAAAATGAGTCAAAATAAAATACACGGGGTTAACAAACCGTCACGGTTAAATTACCCCTTTGTTGAAAATCTTAATGTTTTAAGTTTCAATAACAAATTTTAGATAAATTTGGAATCACCAAGCCGTCACGGCTAAAATGATCCAAAGAATTATAAGATTAACAAAGCGTCACGCTTAAATTAATCCCCATGATCTTAATATTATAAATTCTTTATTTATAAATATTAATAAAATCTAATTAAATTTTAGTCACCGTCAATATAATGTAAAGAGATATTTAATTGAAAGATGGCAACCTCATTTTGAATATGCAGACCATAAAGCTAAAGTTCACTAATCTATAATATTATAATATTTCTTTCTTAATGTTAAAACAAAATAAACAAAAAAACAAAAAAAATGTTATGTTAATCTCGTTTTTTATAATAAGCAAAGGTAAAAATTAATTGAAAGAAAGAAGGAAAAAAATAAACATCCTGACTTGAGAATGTGCAGGAGCATGCACCAAAACTAAAGTGACGTAATCTATATATTATTAAAATATTCAAATCATGTTATAAGAGGACAAAGTACCATGCTAACATTATTAATATAATTTGAAAAGATGTGAATTGAAGGAAAAAATGGCAGAGTTGTTTCGTACGGTGTAGACCAAAAGATCAATGTTTGCTAATGCCAAGTATTAGAATATTTCCTCTAGTACATCTAAAAAGCTACGTCTATGACATATTAGATAAAAGAATCAAATGGTCATGCTTATTTTCAAACAGCACATCGAAAAAGCTAATGGAATCATGACAAACAACATATCCCTATATTGGTCTATCATTCTTTTAAAATAATAATATGGGTTTAAAGAAAACATTGAACCCAAACGAAAAGAGAACCTGAGCGGGGGTATCGAAAGCAAATATGCTTGTAGGAATGGCTATTCACTGTGGAAAATATCACAAACAATCACAAAGGAAAGCATCACGGAGTGGCGCGCATGACTGGAACAGCGGCAGCAGTAGCGACTTCAACATGTTATTTGTTTCTAAGTTCCTTCCTTTTTCATTCAGTTCCCACTTCCCCTAAAAACTCAAGAAATTCCCTTCTCTTAAAGAAACTTTTATGGTTTTACAAAACTGTTGTCTCCTTAAACTCTCTCATTTTTCTCTCTCAGAAATCTGTTGTTTTTAGACACTCTGTTTTAGTATTTTTTCTTTCTTGAAACTTTTCTCAAAAAACCACAATAAAATTCCCCCCTAAAACTCAAGGCCTTTGATATTTATAGAGTGAGGCTGATGTTTTTATTATTATTTTTCCTTCTCTCCCTGAACACGCCTCCTTGATCTTCTTATCCTGAACATAGCTCCCTGATTTTCTTATCCTGAACCATGTTTCTGAACTTGCTCACGTGGGGTTATCTTGAAGTTGATCTCACCTTGATTGACAAAGGCGGTTTGGGTCATGGATAGAGGCTGATGAAACCCATACTCGGGGACTAGTGTACGCAGTAAAAGAAAGATGGCATTTTCTATATTTTTTATGTTTTTATTCGTTTAAAAATAAAAAAAACAATAATAATAAAAAGAAAGAATAAAATAACGTAATATATATATTCACAGAAGAGATAAAATAAATTTTACAGCTTTTATTATTATTATTATTATTTTCATTTTTTATTTTTATGTGTGAGGACAAAATTGAGTGGTTACACATTATCATAATAAAATTCGACGGAGTAAACACACAAGACAGACACAACCAAACATCCTAGCTATTGCAATACATACAGGCTTTTCCCTCGAACCATTGCTCTGATACCATAAATGTAACACCCCGTATATATCCGATAATGTTATCATACTATCGTATTAAGCAGCTTAATTAAAAATGCGGAATATCTTTTGCTTTTCAATTATGAAGTCATTAACATTACCAACTTGCTTATTAATCACATGACTGGACTGATGCCTCTGGCGGTAGGAGGCCAGAGCTTAGCTGATTATGATCTTACTGCTTATTTGCTAGCATGACTGGACTGGATGTTGTTTAAGTTTTCTGCTCTTTATGTTTTGAGTTGAGACTGATTTTGGGCTTTGTTGCCTTATGTAACACCCCGTATATAACCGGTAATGTTATCATAATATCGTATTAAGCTGCGCTTAATTAAAATTGTGGAATATCTTTTTCTTTTCAATTATGATGTCATTATCATTACCAACTTGCTTATTAATCAATTAATAAAACAACGCCTGTATGTAATTGCAATAAAACAGCTATCTGAAAATACCTCGTAACATATATGATAAAAGTGTGGCTCTAGTCACGGAACTACAACAACGTAGACCGGACCATCTAACAGTTTATACAACTCCAAACTAAAGCACTAACATAAAGTGTCATGGACAATCCCCATGCTCACTCAAATAAGGCAACACGCTCAACAATAGTCTCAACAACAACATAAACATAAATAGCGGAAAACATAAACAGCATCCATATCCAGTCATGGCAGCAAACAGCATAATATCATCAACTAAGCTCTGACCTCCTGCCGCCAGAGGCATCAGTCACCAAACTACCGGAACCTGAAATAAGCATTCCCCAACGTGGAGTGAGATCTCTAAACAAGAAATCTCAGTAAGACAAGGGGTCCTCAAGGATCTTCCACCCCAAGCTCACTTACATGTGCAATATAAGTTCAAAAGCAGTTTATCATCATCAGTTCTAAAATAGTGCAATGCAGCAGATAATCATGTCATGTGTGTCAATTCTATTCTACTGGTCAGAGAAATGCAGGATTTGCATACGCCAAATACCCACACTAGTGCAAGACGCTACTTGCATCCATCCCGGATCACCGTCTTGTATGGCGCTACATACTCAGGTTTACCGTCAAGATGGAACAACACATGCATATTAAAAGCCATTACACATAAAGCTCAACAGCATTTCAAATATTCAAAGCATGTAACACAGCATGCATACAACCATACCCCCATGGGACATGGTGGAACCACAACATGGCTAAACCGAGGACACGAAAGCTTACCTTTAAGCTAGCTATCCAAACCAAGAGTCCACACAGCTCAAGGCCCACAAACAGCACAATCACAATCTGCCCATACCATAATTACTCATCAATAATCATAGCTCAGATTACATTAAGTGATTAAGTCTTTCTTACTCATTTTAACTCATTACATGTTGTTTCTGCAGGAAGTATTCGAATACTCCACGAGTAGTATTCGAATACTCCAGCTCTCTAGAAAGTATTCGATTACTTTCTCTTAAGTATTCGAATACTCGACAGTATCCGAATACTTAAGCCCCCAGTATCCGAATACCTCAGTATCCGAATACTAAACTTTACTGTATTCGAATACTTTCCATTATTCGAATACTTCTTCAAAGGTAACCGAATACTTTTCTTCCCAGAAAAGTATTCCAATACTCCAGCAAGAGTATTCGACTACCTGATGAACAAGTATTCGAATACTACACGAAAAGTATTCGAATACTTCTTCAACAGAATGCAGAAATTCGAGCCAACTTCTGCATAATCCCAAATTTAAGGGTCCAAACGCGATTGGGAGTCCAATGACTCCCTAAACAGATATAACACAACATGTTATGAACCCAGAAACACATTCTTTTACTCAAATGGTTAAAGTTCCTCTTTTTAATAGATTAAACAAGCTTTAGGCCTCAAAATGATACTTAGGTGATCATGGCTCACCTCAAGAGCTCAAAACTTCGAAAATGAAGCAGAAAGGAAGCCTCCAATGCAACTCCAAGGTTCTGACTTCACAAGGCTAAGAAAATACACTTCAAGCCAGACCCTTTGTGCCAAAAGGTGGCTTCTTGAAGCTCAAGAAGCCAAGAGCAAGCCCCACTCACACAAACTCAGACTATATAGCCCCAAACACTCTCAACCAACATCAAGCATATCCTCAGAAATGCTTCACAACTCACCACCAAGGTTACCCCACACACACCCAAGTGTTTAAGTGGCAAAAACAAGGAGAAAAGTGACACCTTTGGCTCACAAGAGGAAAAGAGATGAAGGTGGCAATAGGAGGCACAAGGCTGAAGAGTAATCAGAAAACTCACGTAGGCAGCCTCCAATATGGCCTAGGGTTTAGTGCCATTAAGTATATATAGGCGGTTAAGTTACTAACACACAGTATTAGCTTTAATTTCTACTCTTAGCATTTTAACCCCAAACTTTGGATTCTTAACCTACTCAATTTTACAAGAATTGACATATTTTTATTATATTTTTCTGAGCACCTTTCCGGTACGCGCTTTTCAAAGCCAGTACCGGTTTCTAGCACCAGATCTCATTATTTGGACTTGAAACTCGATTTACAAGTCCTACATATTATTCTAGTAATTATCAGGCACTTATTATAATTTTCCGGGATACTTTTTCGGTACACATTTATACCGACTAGCAGAACCGGTATCTGCACTTTTCTTCCGAAAAGAGACTTTCAGCATTCTTACTCACTAATTATAATTATTAAAGCCTCATAATAATTATTAGGGTCAATTATGGAATCATTTCCTAATTTCGCATAATTAATTAATTAAATTCTTTGATTAGCGGTGCGGGTTCTTACACCTTATTTGGGTGAGCATGGGGTTGTCCATGCCACTATGCTGTTAGTACTTTTGAGTTGAGTTGTATAAACTGTTAGTTGGTCCGGTCTACGTGTTGTAGTTCCGTGACTAGAGCCATACATTACGTTATTTTAATTAATGAGGTATTTGAGTTAGCTGTTTTATTGCAATTGCATACGGACAATGTTTTATTAATTGATTAATAAGCAAATTGGTAATGTTAATGACTTCATAATTGAAAAGAAAAAGATATTCCGCATTTTTAATTAAGCGCTGCTTAATACGATAGTATGATAACATTACCGGATATATACCGGGTGTTACAATATGTTAGAAAAGTATAAAACCATTAGTGTAATCTCACATAACAGCTTAAACTTTTAGATTGAATTGATGATTTACAATGGAATTAATAATCACCCTTATTCACTTTGATTTGAAAAAATCTACATTTTGGCTGAAATTTCTTTTACGCGATTTCTGGTCACTGCATGTTACACAGAAAAGGAAAAAGTCAGCATAAGGATATAGTAACTTAGAAGGCCATCAATGAGGAAAAAAGAAATATAAAATAAAAGTCACTATATTCTTGTCTTTTTTCTTATAATAAAGTATCAAAGAAGACATGTCTCGAGGAGGGATAAAACTCCTCCTTTGTAACTAAAATGTCATGGGCTCAAACTGAAAAAATAACCTCTTTATAAATATATAAGGATGAGATTGCAAACAAGGAGTGCACTCACCCTAATTCTTACTAGTCAGGATTTAATGGAGAGTAATTTATATATAAAGTATCAATCAAAACATCCATTTGGGGGAAGAAGAATGAACAGGAGTTTGTCGGAGTCTAATAGTGTGTTCAGGGTTGCGCTTCATGATTGAAGAGACAGTGGGGTTGTAATAGTCATTACTCCTCTGAGAAGTTGCTTCTTGTGAATACATCTTTTTCCCATGAGAACCTTGGTTCCTTTGTGCAGTACCCCATCTATTGTAACGAACACAACTTTGGCTCCTTCCTACTTGTTGAAACTTTACCTCTTTAGGAGTTGTATAATTGCGAGACTCTGCAGTTTCTGCAGAGTACATAGTCTCTCCTTCGCTACTATATTCATTGTGCATCTCTGATACTTCCATGGGAGATGAACAAAACTGAACATCATTTTCAGCTACATTAACAGAAAGTGTTGAGGCAACTTCTTCACTAGGAGTTGCAAGTTTTCTATCTTGGTTTTGTTCTCCTAACCGGTTTTCGGGTAAAGGACCCTCCACAAAATTTTCAGCAGACTTTGGATGCAGAATTTTGGATGGTTGTGGCAAAACTTCAGGTTGAACAATTCTGGGAGGAAAGTTAATGTCCAAAAGCTGTATTTGTGTATTTTCTTTCTTTCTGAGTGGCACGGCATTAATTCTTGGTGATTCATATATTTCTGGAGTAGGAATTCCCTGTACATGTGCAGCATTGGGATTAATGATCAAGCTTTGTTCTTCAACAATATTGGTAACAGCAGAAGAACTTTGACCCTTTGAGACACAGTTTGATGAAGAAGGGGTGGCAGCATTACCAGTATCTGTTGACTTGAAAACTTGTGGCTTAATCATCAAGCTTTGTTCTTCAAAAATATTGGTAACAGCAGAAGAACTTTGACCCTTTGAGACAGTGTTTGATGAAGAAGGGGTGGCAGCATTACCAGTATCTGTTGACTTCAAAACTTGTGGCTTAATCATCAAGCTTTGTTCTTCAACAATATTGGTAACAGCAGAAGAACTTTGACCCTTTGAGACACAGTTTGATGAAGAAGGGGTGGCAGCATTTCCAGTATCTGTTGACTTGAAAACTTGTCTGAGTGTGAAGGAAGCACATGAATGCTCACTCTTCGAACCAGTAGACATTAAGCGAATGAGTGGTAATTTTGGTTTGTTAAGGTCATCAAGAGTTCCTTCCCAATGCTGGTTTAACCAATCACATATTACAGGAATTGGTATACCAAATTGCATAGGAAGATCCTTCGTACAAGAGGATGAGGATGAGGAAGAAGTTGAAGAGGATTTGGTATCTGGTGATGTGGCTAATTTCATTGGATCACATATCATAAATGCTAGATTTCCATGTACATCAAAACCTGCAGAACCCGGGTTCCATTGAATCCCATCAGTTGACAGTTTTATGAGATTGTCAGTGGCTATGACAACCTTCCCTTCCCCAACAGTGAGTTCTTGTTTCTCATTGTAGCCTAAAAGGTAAACAACACTTCCAAGATCAAGGTTGGTTTTACAACAGGTCTTCAAGTAGTGAGGGTACTGACTCTGGCCATCTGATTCTCCATCCGCATCATCTAAACCCACTATTGTAAGGTCTAATACAGAACTTGTAATGAAAAACCTGGGACCAAGTCAAAAGAATAAGATCAATCACTGCTATACAAATAATCACCTTAAAGATTGGCAAAAGTAATGGTTCATATTATAGATCCCTCGAATTTGACAACATAATAAATTTAATTAGAGGGGATAAGATATTCTTCTAATAATGGGAAGTTTGATATACCCTTAAAAGTGAAGCTGAATTATTCATGGATGAAATTTATACAAAATATTTTAAAACAGTTCTCTTAACTTTTTTAGCACTATTTTTAAGGGAATACCAAACTGATCCTAAAAGTAACCAAATAAATAGATAATAGAAATCAGAGAGAAAATACTTTATCAAAGTAAAGCTCGTGAATCTCTCTGCATATATACCAAAGACTTTCCTTCAACGGGGCAAGAGGCAGGTTGAAACAATAAGCCGAAATACCAATGTAAGGTAGCCAAATTTTTAATCGAAATCATATATATAACCAAAATTCTTTATAAAACAAAAAAAAGTAAGTACTTAATGGAAATTAATTCATAGCAATTGCGCAAACAAGAAAGATATACTGGAAAAATGAAATAAAGTTTATTCTAAGTGTACAGAGTACACACAAACATATAATACCAAGATTCTAAAAAGCTGAATGAAAAACAATCAAATAAGGTTAAATGCAACTGAGAGTAAATTGGTGCTGGGTATAGTATAGAAATCATACAATTCAAGATTAGAATTGTGCTAGTCTATACGATTTGCTAAACCAATGATTTGCATCATGTGATGACTTGAAGATGGTTTTGAATTGTACCATACACGCATGAACCAGTGGGATTCTGCATCACCGATACAATTCAGCGATTCTTTGTTCTTCTTTTTTTTTTCTCTCATCAATTCTCATAAAAGAAATTGAAAAGTCAAATAAGCTTAAGTTGTTAAATAAAAAAGGACTAAAGGGACTCCAATGAATGCACCTTATTTGATTATTCCATTGCCATATTTTCATTCTTCTGAAATAGGGCCTTCACGCACTATCTCACTCTTTGCATCCCATTTGGCTGTTTCATAGCTCTGTTTTCATTCTTCTAAAACAGAGACTTTATACAGCCTCGCTCACTTAATATAGCTATATCATTGCAGTGTTTTTTGTTTTTTTATTTAATTGTTTTAAACAAGCTTCATGCAGTCATTTTATTTGATTCAGTTATGACTTATGACTTAATGAATATATTTGAAGACTTATGATTTAGTTATTTTGTCAATTACTTATTCCTATCTTAAAATCATTACATTGTGTACTATACATCATTTATATGATTTTTCTCAAGCTATTTTTCAGTATGTTCATGAATCTTACAATTTGATACATTTTACAATTCATGAATTAGCTTTATTATTCACGATTTGAATTGCGATTCAATAACCTTGGTGCTGGCCTATAGTGAAATTGTGTGTGCACTTATAAGCCAAAAGGAGGACTAGGAACATGAAACCTGTTACCAATAAGTACTGACAGAAATTCAGAATCATAATTACCGAAAGAAAAGAAGTTCAGAAGCTCGAAAAGTAAGAAAAGAAGCAGGTCAGCCATCATATAGAAATGAACCAAATTACCAAAAACCATAGATAAATCTTTCACTCAGCACTCTCTGCCTAAGCCAAGAGCTCCTGAAACTCATGATTGTTGCTCTATCTTCTTGCACAACAGCCCTATTCAATTGACTAGTTGTATCTTTCCTTTGTTCAGATTTCCTTAATAAACTCAAATACTCTTTGAATTTCACACCCATTTGGCTGTGAGTTTAAATTGGAAAAACAGTACCATTTTACTAAAATCTAAAAGATGCAACTGGACAATTTGAAAAACTGTGCTCAAATCAAACCCAATGCAGCCACATCAGACAATTTGGACAACACTGTTTTGAAGTAGCCATTGCTACATATTCCTCCTCCTTCCACTAGCCATTTAGCATAGAACAAGTTACTACAAGGATTCAATTCGTAATCTACAATTACTGGTTATAATAAGAACTTTTGCCTCGTGACTGTACAGTCAATTTTCTCTGACAATTTTATTTGAATGGACAATGCTGCATGAATGAAAATGCTGACTTAAAACATGAGCCAGCTTTGATAAATATGGCTAAACCAAATATTACAGAAGTAATCAGATTCAAGTGTTAGCATAACCCCAACATTTATCATAAAATAAGCTTAATTGACAGTATTATACTGTTTTACCAGGAAACATCTTGACAAGCTCCTTGAAACGAATCTCCCAAAGACAGCCATATAGGCCCTTAGGCCATGTCTGGAAGAGTGGCAAAACTTAGTACCATTTCACAATCTTGGCATGGGTTTTCTTTATTTCTTTCCTTTTGTCTTTTTATGGGCAGAGGGCAAGGATTTCGCATCCTAATAAAGGATGACGCTTAAAAAATGATATATTAGACCATACAGAACTAACATGAAAAAATGTTCCTTTGCATATTCATTATAATGATATATTAAACTCCGACTAGCAAGGCTAGGGATAAAAACAATTTTTTTGCAAATATGTAAAAATAAGACCGTGTAAAAGGATTGTTTTTATCCTTAGCCTTGCTAGTCGGAGTTTAATGGAGAGTGGTTTTATATTCATTATCATGAGAATTATACATACAAGCAAGATCACAAATACAAAGCCTAATAGGTAAATGGTTTAATAGCAATGATGAAATACCCAGTTAACTGTTTCTATTTATTGTGGTTCAAACAAGTGGAACCAACCAAAATAATAATAACGTTTGCATTTGTGAACTAACCAACTTGGCACCATCTTAGTAACCGAAAAGCCAAACGATATGCTCCACTGACAGCTAGTACTTAAGCATGAGAAAGCATACAAATCAAGAAGAAGAAAAAAGTCATCCTATCCTATGTTTGGAATCATGTACAAATAATCATTTGGCAGGTAACATATCTCATCAATAGCAAATCCTCGTGCTTATAAATCAAATATTTTTTTTCAATTCCAAACTCACAACAATCACATCATACCCACTAGCATCTAGGAAAAAAAATGCAAAACACACAAAAGCAAAACAAAATTAAATAATAATAATAAAAAAAAAGAAACAAAGTTGAGCAATGTGAATGACAATATTTTAAAAATGGGGTACCTCTGGGGTACAAGAGTGGCAGCGACGCCGTTGTGCAGCCGGATCTCGGAGCAGTCGACCGCGACGGCGGAGGGGAGGTTGGTGTGGGTTGTCAAGAGGAGGTTCCGGTGGATCAAGAATCCGACCCCACTGGAAGCGCCGGATATTGTGGCCATGGCTTGCCCTTTGCCTGAAAAAATGGTGGCTTTCATTCTCTCTGACTTGCTCACCCCTTTGCAGAAACACCATGATTCTCTTAGACCAACCATGGATAACAAAAAGGGTAAGAGAGAGAGAAAAATAAATGAGGTGTGTTCAAAACGCTGGATCTGGCAAATGTGGCAACTTAGTTATGAGACAATGCAGCATGTGTGTGATGTCGAGTTTCCTCTCTCTACAGAGAGAGAGAGAGAGAGAGAGAGAGAGAGAGAGAGAGAGAGAGTAACGAGGTGGTCGTGAAAGGAGTAACTAGTATGTTATGACTTAAGGCTATGGTTGTTTTCTTGTAATGGAACAAATGAAAAAAAAAATGAACATTTTCATTCATATTAGGCATGAATAAATAGTGGAAAGAACCGAAGATGATGGTTTACGGTTTGTTGTAGAAGAAAAAAAAAATTAATTGAGAATCATTATTTCCGGAAATATGGTGAAAAAATAATTGTTTTGGAAATGTTAGTAAAAAACTGTTTGGTAAACGAAAATATTGATAGAGAATATTTGGTGAATTTTCATAGTGTTACATTTGGTTGATATTAAAATTTTGCTTGAATTTTGGACAGAATTTATAAATCTACCCTTAATTTTAAATATTTATCGGTTTTTTTACAACATTCATATCTCATTTGCATGGATGACAAATACCAAGCTAATTTCAGCAAAATAAATAAGGGTTCGCTTTTTCTGCAATTACTGCAAATAAGTCCAATATGACGTCGTTTTGGGGCAGAAATCATGGTGTTTTTATAATTTTAATTTATTTCAGGATTATAATAGTCTTTATATTTATAATTTTTTAAGTTTCAATACTAAAACGACGTCGTTTTGGGAATAAATGCAGATAACTTATCTGCAGTAACTGCAGAAACATTTTTTCCAATAAATAAAATACGACAAGGGAGAAATATAACTTCCCAGATTTGAATGCAGATGACAAAGGGGTAAATGAAATATGACAGGAGACATGAGAGGAGTGTATGGAAATGCATTCAGAATCAGCCTAAATGAACATGCAAGCCATTCAACGAAATACGACACAAACACGGAAAAATTGGGATATCGACATTCACTTCGAAGCTTGGACCTTTGATCGTCTTCCACGGATTCGACCACCTAGACGGAGGGAATGGCTGTGAACGACATTTCCTACTGAGTAATGAGGCTCCAATGTTCTTTTATTGCTGACCTCAGTTTCTGCAACGCAAGTACAAGTCACAGGGATATTTTCATCTCTAGTTTCGCAGTTAATGTTTCATTTTCCCGGGAAAGAAACAAAAACATGTAATCCGTGGAATTTTTTGGTTGGGATTTCAAAAATAAATTACGTTGGATTTGCAAATCCTAGCATTTTAACTTCCCCGAAATAATCTGACTTTTACCCGACCAAAGAATCCCAGGAAACCACAAATAATCTGTCTACCAAACGGCCCTTAGGGGTGGTTTGTTACGGGAATTTTTCTGGAAAAAGGGAAAAAACGAGTAGGGCAAATTTATTTCCAACGTTTACAATGAGAAAATTGAAAATAATCTCAAGAAATATTTTTTCCCATCATTCCATTTTACACATCATATTCACAAATAAAAATATCATATGATACATGGTATTTTTATTTTCCCATAGCATCAGTATAATTAACCCAACATTTTCGGAAAGATTTGGACCTACCAAACACATTTTCTTAACTTACATGGAAAAAAAATCACCATATTTTCAAAAATCTTATTTTCTTGGTAAAAAAAATATCTCTTCTACCAAACGCCCCCAACCCCGTCAGGTCACTCACCTATTTTCTTTGAGAATTAGGATCAGGAGTTAGATTCTGTATGTACGTTGATTCCTCTGACCCCCGTAACCCAACCAGGTCTCGGTGTCTCCTGGATCAGAGGAGGTCATTACATTTTTTTTTTTTAAATTTACACACCAAACATCGTCATTTGGTGTGTAAAATAAAAATAAAAACTAGTTGTTGCCTATATCTAGAACTAAATCTGAAATCTGAAATTTGAATCGTTTTTCTTCTTCTCTTCTGATCTTCTCTCCCAAACCCAGTCTCCCAGATCCAGTGATCTCCTCCATCGTGGTGGTGGTTCCTCTTATATTCTTTGGTCTTATCTCTCCCTCTCCTCTGTCGTACTGGTTCTTCTCTCCTCACAGTTGATTCGTCATGGCGCCGCCTCTCCTCCGTCATTCTCTTTTGGGTAAGGGGTCCCATTTCACATGTTGTTCCTTATTTTAATGCGTGACTTCAATTTTTAGTTGTTGTTATTCGTAACTTCAAATAATACAGAGAAGTTCATTCTAGTATATCAAGAAGTATCAAAAAAATTTAAAGAGAATATATATTTCTTCATAGGCTATTATTTTTGAAGGGTATCTCCTTTCTCATATGGCCATTGTACCCCAAAATGAAAGCAATGTTTCTCAAGGTTTGGATAGCAATGGTGGAGAAGGACAAGGAGGGTCTATTTTGATGATATAATTTTTTATTAACTCCATTGGAATATGTGTTTTATATTTTGATACATTGATTAGCTTGTGTAATATTGACTAGTGGATATAATTGATTGAATTATGTTAAGTAAATTTTGAATATTTGATTATTGGTGGTTTGATGTTTTTGAATTTTTCATATAGTATATGGGAGTATGTTATTCTACCTACCTTTTTTTCTGCCTACCTTTACTTATCACTCTAACAGACCAATAGATCATAATCTTAATTAACATTTATTTTTCTCTCTCCTCTTTAGATTATGATATAACGATATTAGAGAGTGGTACGCAAATGTAAGCAAAAAAAGGTAGGTAAAATAACCTATATCATAGTATATATATTTATATTTTTTTAATATATAAAACCAGGTCAGCAAAGTGACCACCCCCTCCCCAACAGTTGAACTCGTGACCCCTGACCCCTGACCTCGGCTGAGTTGATAGCCGGGCCGAGTTTTTAAACATTGACTCCTAGTCGAACATTAAATGAAATCATAAGTATATATATACACTATGGCATTAATGTTTTTCATGTTTTAAGATATAACTTTATTTCTTACGCATACATAAAAATGTGTGGGATCCATGTGAGAAAGAGTAAAAAAAGATAAAATATGAGTTACATACACTTTTATGTATATGTAGAAGATAAAATTATCTCCTATGATATGAGAAACATTAATCTATCTCATATTAATCTCATATACTAATTAAATTAAATGGATTATATATAGTAAGGAAAATGTTATTATTGCAGACTTGTAGTAAAAAAACTTATGAACAAACATATCATTTTTCTTTCTAGAAGATCGTCATGTTAAATTTTCCTCATAAATACAAGAATGTTAATAAAAGAAAGAAAGAAATTTCTCTGAATAAGTGCAAGAATTTTTCCTCATGAAAGACAAATTAGCAATAAGTTGTGGTGACCACGAAGAAGTAATTATTTAGCAATAAAGGGAAATAGTCAGCACACGCACGAAAGAAAAATGATATAGATGAATGACATTTAACCCCATTTCTCAACTCATCAATCTTACTTATCATGTGTACTTAAAGTGAGAAATGATATTAAGTCATCTTAACATCATATCTCAATCCAACACCTTAAATATTAAGTTTATGTATTTTTTCACTTATATGATGCTCATTTAATCAATTCTTAATTAATATCCAACTTCACTTCACATACTTATTTCCAATATTCTCTACTCAAGTGTGAGCCTGAGCATTATGCTCCGCTTAAGGGCAATGAAAGTCTCTTCAATTACATCACTATCTCCAAATACTTGGATCAGTTAAATCATTGGCTCTGATACCATATTGAGTGGTGTGAAGGAGCCCAACACCTTAAGTAGTGATGACAATTCGTGTTAGCAGGTCATTTTGTGTCGAGTTGAGGTCAAACACGAATATGAATATACTTAATATGAACATGACACAAATAAATATTCATGTCAAGACCCTTGACACGAATATGACCCACTTAGTTTACAGGCTAACATGACATGACACAAATAACCCGCTGATCTTAAAGTGTCCCACTTATTTTGTTAGTTGACACGATATGACATGGCACGAATAACTAGCCAACCTAAAGGTGACTCACTCACTATGCAGGTTGAATAGCATGACACAAATAGCTTATTACCGAATGTTGTTTCACAAAATATCATGTTGACACGACAAAATAGAAATAACCCTGAAGAAGACTAACACAGGTCAATGTCGTGTTTGTGTTTGTGTCTGTAGGTCAACTTGAACACAAAAATCTCATGTTGTATTTGTGTCGTGTCAGAAGGTCGCGTAGTGAATTGCCATGTCTAAAATTAGGAGGTCACTTCTCAACACAAAATTTTTGCTATATTAAGTTTATGGATCTTTTCACTCATATGGTATTCACTTAGTTCATTCTTAACTAATGTGCCACCTCTCACTTGAATTTTATACATTTCCAATTTTGCGGCCCAACATTATTTCAATTACTTATACAGAAAAAAAGTCTAGCATTGAATGTTACAAATGTCATAGGTAAAGTCATTATGCATCAAAATGGAGAAATAACTAACTTGGCAAAAGAAAAAGAAGAAAAAAGAAAATAAAAAATTGTCAGAAGAATTACCTATAAGGTTTAAGGTTTAACCCTTTATTTAATGGAGGAGTTTACCTTAATGGATAAGACTCATAATCTCCAAAAACTTATGAAGCCCATTATTAGAGTGAATAATTATAATTAAAAACTAATTAATAATTAAAATAAAAATAAAAACATGAATACAAAATCAAATATTCAAGCAATCAAGAAAAGTATAGTTAGGGATTTTATTTCCCCTAATCTTCCATTTATGTTCTGAATCAAAAACCTTAATTAATCGACTCTTTTATATTGCTTGTCAAACTCAATCTCTTGGTATTTTAACCTTTTACTCTCTAGATCCTAATTCCTTGGTGTTTCTCAAGGGAGTTTAAGCATTAAAATTAAGAATTATAAAAATGGTACAATTCATATGTCTATTCTTAGAATCATAAAAATAAATGATGAATGAGTCAACCCAAATTCATATACCAACATCCCTATTGTCGTATATGAATCCTAATTCAATCTATAAGAGGAAGAACTCATAGAAGGAATGAATAACTGACACATTCATTCAATATAGAAAGGGAAAATTGCATTAAAGATTAACTCAAAAATATAAAGATTCAATTGGATTCCATCCAACCCTAACTAGAGAGAAATTCATCTACTCATGGCAAAAACAAAGACAAAAGAAAACATAAAAGTTTCCTCAAACTCCATCGCAAGGAGGGCATAGTGAATCTCTCCAAATCCCTACTTGATCTTGCCTTGAACACGTCTCCATCTCTCAAAAGCATGAAACCTTGGCGACTCTCGCTCCCCTTGGTGAAAAGCTTCTTTAGAAAGCCATGAAGGAAGTATTTATAAAGACGCCGATGCCTATACATTAGGTTTGGGGTTTTCTTTTTTTGGGCGCTCTAATGACAAATCTTTTGAATGAGATTTTATTTATTCTTTTTTGCAGCAATCATGATAATTTTTGCTCCATATCTGCCCAATTATCTAAAATACTAAAAAGCATAAACAATAACATAATCATATAAAAAATAATTTAATAACAATTCCTCTCATCATTTCAGTATTAATAATTTATGACATTAAATTCATATTTTAGTCCTTAATTTAAGAGTTTTAAGGCTCTACTTTGCATTCAAAACATTATGAATTTAACGTCTATTAGCAATTTTTGAACATGATCAATCCAAGAGTTACTAAGCTGGATCATACACGGTTGAGTCTGGTCCAATATCAATATGGTTGAATATGCTTTGGGATGTATATCATTGCAGGATAATCCTGTGGGATGGTTGAAGTGATGCTGGATTACTCTTCCTGTCTGGCACAGATGGAGGGAGATACCTGCAAGACATTATGACGTTTAAGTCAATGTTTGATCAATGAGCTTTTGTAAAGATAGATAAGATTATCATTTTATAGTTGTTGGATGTCCTGCTTATGCCATCTTAGTGAGGCGGCATTTAATATTATTAGCGGATTGGGGTGGCTTTTGTAGTCTATCATGTGTGTCAAATGCCTATTTGTGGGTTATGCCTTTTATGTATAACTAAAATTAGGTGCTTTTCCCTTAGCTATTGGCTATTAGGGTGGTTATAGAGTTATGAGTTGTTGGTATGCCTATGGGGTGACGTCAACGCGCGATAGACATGTTTTCTTACATTTTAAACCTTGGCTTTTGGGCCTTTTATGCCATAATTGGTTTGGATCCATCATCCCGCGTAGTATGTGTCTAGATACGTAGGTCATAAATAGTACATTGTTCCATCACAATCGATACTTTTTTAACTAAATCGTTGACTAAATATATGATTACTTCTATGTTAGTTGCTAATTATCTTAATTGACCTCCTTATATTTTTTTTTTGAAATATTCTAATCGGTTCATTGCTTCGCGACTAGTCCGATTCGGTGCGGGTCCTAGTATTAAGGTTTTAAACCCCTTCCAAAGACGATACTGAGGAGGAATGAACACATACTCTCACCACCGCCTACTCAATTCTCTAACGATAACTGAACTACGGTAAAAACTCCTTACAATTTGTTCTGAAACTTAAGGCTCATATCAAACTAAATATATTGGTCTATATTCCCTATTCCTCTTGTATGCATATCTCATGTCCTTATGAGTATAGGGCCCTTATTTCATGTGGGGCCACTAGACATAACAATGTGTTTAACCACTCTGTATACGGGAAGTGGAAGAAGGAATCACTCCTTCTCCATTACTTCGACTCCCTATATAAACCATCTTACTTTGTCTCTCCATAGCCATAAATACACACTTTTCCATTGAGCTCTCCCCTTTACTGAGTTCCAATACACTCATACCCTGTTGAAGTTTTGGTCCCCTCATCCCTGATTTCATTGGACCATTGTTATATATTATTAATTATTCGACTGATTCAGTTTGAGTCGGATAGAATTATAAAGATAGCAAAACTCTCCCTATTAGCTATTCAATATTGCTGCATATTCAAGACTCAAATTCAAAACCACTAATTAAACTATAATAACCCTTGTCATATTTTGTGTTCCAAATTCATTCTTATTAAAAAGGAACTCGGCAAATAATTTCAAACTATGGCCAAATAATTAGGAATGAAATTCCGCGGATATCCTTATAGATGAATTCAGTTATTTTAAGAGAGAATCTTCAGATATGCAGCAATATGGGAGGAATTCATGGCAAGAGAACATCTCATAATTCTCCTACGTACTGTGCAAATTTTTACTAGGCCCCGAACGTACCATACTTGGCCCTAAACCCAGATATTGGTCCAGAACACCATGTTAAGTCAAAACAACGGTGACTTATCCATTAAGTAATCAAATACACGCCTCTTCCAACCTTAGCAGACGGCACAGCTTAATTATTTTACAGTACTAACTTGTGGAGCCTATTTGAGAAAAACTTCAGTGTACTACCACTGAATTCAATACTCCCTTTTATTAAAAAGAGAATTTTTTTTCACTTTTTATCCTTTTTTTTTTTTTTTATATTTCCCTTTTAAGTTCTAAAAAAATTCCGTTTTTAATAAAATGAAGCATGAGTTCGGTGATCCGGTTCATTTCTCCCTGTCCAGGCCATAATACAAGAACTATAATTCTAGGCACGTCCAGATTAAGTTATTTTGATTTAGTGAAAGATCCAAATTTTCAAACATGATAGAACGTGTCAGATTAAATAGTTTTAATTTAGTGCAGGATTTTCAAACTTGTTAAGCTGTCAGGCTAACCTTTAACATTATTGGGCTAATTGACCTTCGACTCATTTAGTCAATGATTGGCTTATTATTATTATTATTATTATTATTATTATTATGATTATCATACAAACCAGGAGCAAAGACATCATGTGCTAAAGTGGAAATTCTGAAATTCTCCCCAATAATACCTTTCCAACTTACAGCACAATGAACAGAGGAAATTTGCCCAACTAAAAAAAAAAAAAAAAAACACACAAAACATTAAAATTAAATGTCAATGCTTCAATCAATGAAACATGACAAGATTATTCAATTCAAACATTGTCCAAAACAACACCTACCCTTATTAATAGGAACCCCATTCGTGTTTCTCTACACTTATCTCCGGAACAGACAAGCCTGATTTTGGCTCAAACCATCCAAGTTGCTCAACAAGTTTCTTCACCAGGGAGCCAGCTACGTAAGTAAGCAATGAGGCCAATACTCCAGAGGTAACATAGTAAAGTACTGTTTTGATGTATGTAACATAATTATTTGGTCTCTGTATATAAGCTTTAGCAATGCCAAGCAATGCTATACAAAGTAAAGAAGCTCCTGCAACTGCTGCAAGCTTGAGATCCTTGTCATCACTCTCACGAAATGAGAAGGCATATACTGCTGGTGGTACTAACCCAAAAATAAGGAACGATAAGATAGCTACAAAGGCATGCAGAATTGAATTCTCCCTCTTCCCCAGTAACTCATAATATTTATCCCCTTCTGCTTCTATTTCACTGCCCTCTTCTCTAGGTTGCGAAGCTTTCAGGTCCCTAAGCTGTAAATATATTAATAAATGTAGGAATCAGTCTTAATTGAAAAAAATATATATATATCATTTGAAGTATTGAAGGTTGGAATTTATGAACTCATACAAATTACCTAAATCCATAATAATCGTTAGTTCACACCTAGTGACTTTATGTGAACACTTAAATACTCTAAAAAGCATGAGAATTAAATTGTAATAATAAACGTAACTGTAATAATCAAGCTTTTCTTTATTGTACATGTGATATCAACAAAATTAAAAACTAGGAATTAAATTGCAGTATTAAACCAAAAAGCAGCAAAAATCGTTCTTGGCATTCATTCATTCACAGCTATTATGTGATTATTTAAATGCATAAGTAGCATTTATTGAATTTGATGCATGTTGATTTAAATTCTAATACTCATTTGTGTTATAAAATTAAATAGGGAAAAAGTTAAGATTTTTAAAAGCTTGCGTGTAGTGTTATCTTTTTAATAAAAACATAGCAACATGTATATTAAACAAAACTCACATTATGACCCAGGACGAAAAGTCCACCGATCAAATTTGCGATACCCAGAGCAACAATGTTCACTGCAAATACAAATTGACAAATAACATTAATCAATAAATTTGTTAGTATTATACTATTAATCCAAGTTCACGATCCATAGAAAAATTGTAGAATTTTTAAATTTGCATCAATTTCTTTTACTTTGTAAAGATCCTATAATATACATGTAATCGATGCATCCGGTAAACTATACTTTCATCTTTCTAGTATTTAATTACATAAGTGTAATTAACTCCCTTACTAAAGAGCTTTCTGAGTTTGAAGTGTAGACAATACATAGATTTATTTAAATTTTTAATTTTTTTTATTAGAAGAATATATGTAATAATTAACTATCAAATTCTAAACCATTTAATTATAAAAGCTTTAATACTATATTTTGAACTAATTACTTTAAAATTTTAAACTGTTAAATAAAGACACATAAGTAATTTTTAACTTTATTTTAAGAGGTGGTTGAAAACATAATTATTTCACATGAAATGTGTAAAATCTAATCAATAGTATTGTTGAATGATAATTTGAAAAGCAAAAGTGAGAAAACAAGGAGGGAGAAAGTTTAAGTACATGTGGTAGCATCAGCACTTGCTGCAGATGTCACAACACTAAGGCTCGCTAATAATTCAGCCAGACCACCATAAACAATGCTTTTAAGTACTTCCCATTCTTTTGTACTTTCTGGTCTCCCGCGAGGTGCTGGTGTAGGACCAGATGGATCTTGTATGGTAAGGGATGATTGGTCTGTTCAACAAATATAGCACATAATTTCACTGGAGAAAATTAGAGTGAATATAGCACAAGAATTAAATACAATGATATATGAGATATATGTAGATGATTGCAGGATTTAATTTAATCACGAAAATGTTCCAAATTGGAGAGTGATCCACTATTAATAGAAATTTATGATTTACCCTGCCCGCTAATATAATAATATAAACTGTGTATTTCTCCTATATTTTTCTTCTTCTCCTCGAACCATTCAAGTATAAAAGCTTTAATATATTCTTACTATAAAATGAAAAATCAATTAAAGAAATTATCATTTTAAGGTAACTTATAATGGATAAATCATTTCTCGTACAAGATAAATTTATTTCTTATAATAAAAAATATATTATTTTGAAATTGGAAAAAAAAACAGAGGATGTCTGAAATTTTATTTCTCTGCTACAATATGAATTTTCTTAAAATTCTATCTCTATATTTTGTTTTCAAATCACAAAAGGATATATTTTAAGATTGCAAATATAATTTTATGGGTTCGCTTTTTCTACAGTCAATGTAGATAACTTATCTACAGTGAGCCCAAAACGACGTCGTTTTGAGGCAGAAATTAAGGTATTTTTGTAATTGTAATTTATTTCAAGATTATAATAGTCTTTTTCATTATTATTTTTTTAATTTTTCAATCCAAAATGACGTCGTTTTGGGAGCGAATGTAGATAACTTATCTACATTCACTTTAGAAACATTAAAGCCTAATTTTATTCACTATTATATAGGAGAAACACTATATCTATTTATAATTTCAAAAGTATCTAGGCATATAAAAAAAGAAAATGATCCGTTTATAAACTTTTTTTATAAATTACACTAAGTATGACCGGTCATACACTTTTGATTAAAGTATAATCGGTCATACTTAATGTAGTTTATAAACAAAAAATTTGTAAATATAACTTTCTCTTAAAAAAAAATTACGACCTCTCAAGAAGAAAAAGGTTTGTTGAATTTTTTATTCTGTGTAAAGTCATGATTGTAATTTTTTTAATCACTCATTCAAAGGTCCCCGTGGTTTGTGTGAAGAAAGAGCTTCTGTATCTATCATTATCCTTTATAATATATATGACAGGTAGCAATCCTATGAAGTGAGCATATATAATACTTAAATAAAATGCTTGTTTACCAAAAAAAAAAAAAAAAAGCTTGTTAGAGGTTTATATATAACTTGGATCAAGGTAATATGTCATATATGGTTAGAATTACTTCTGAAGGAGGAAGAAAAATTCATATTTTCTAAGTCCAACCCAACCTCTTATTGCTTGCCACGCATCCCCATGAACATGGAATAGATGGTTAGCTAATTCCAAAAGTCAATAATGAATTTAGTTAAATGAGTTGAGGAAATACATTACCTGAACTACCATGTGATACCAAACCAGTAAAAAATTCTTTGCCTGCTCAAAACCAAAGAAGAATTTTAAGTTTGGTCATATTTTGTATTTGATATCAATTAAGAACTGAAAACTATCATATGCCAGAACATGTATTCTATTTCTAAGTATTTGTCTGTGTGTGTGTGTGAATTCATACAGATCAATATAGATCAATTGAAATATATTTGGTCGCCAATAATGTACAAGACTTGATGCAATTTTTCAAGATGAAAATAGGGAGATAAGACCATAAAATTAGGCTAAATTAATGTTTATAAAATATATAAAGTAGGTGCAAAGTATATTTAAAGACGATGCCACTGGAGGCGGAAATTAGTATTTTATTAAAATGCACAATCAATGAGCTTCTTCTTTCATTCATTCCGAATAGTAGCAACATTGTGTTTTTGTTATTGTACAAGTAGCTTGGAAGGACCGGTGTTGGATTTATGAAATTAGTATTTGGTAGGAAATAATTTTATTTTTTACACACGTATAGAAATATGTATGACCCATATTATCTTTTCTTCTTTCTTCTTTTGACATGGTCTTATATGAGCCTCACACACTTTTATGTGTGTGTAAAAAAATAAAATTATCTCATACAATATGAGAAACAATAATTTATATATATATATATATATATATATATATATATATCATTACTTTTATTAAACTTAATTGAACATGATTTTTTATTTAACATGTGCTGACACTATTGAAGTTTTAAAATCTTAATAATATAATGCACTAGCGACAACAATTATAATTATCACCGTCACATGAAATAGCAGTAAATAAAATATTATTACCTTTTTGAATAAGTAAACTGAGGCATGCTGAGCATCTTACTGGACCATCAATAACTGGAGGCTCAGCAGGAACAGGAGGATTTTCATCTGTTTTGTAAAATAAAACCTTTTCGATACAAACCTTACAATTTGGGCAATAGAATGCATGGTTTGGTAGCCTAAAAAACATCTTCGTCAAATATATTTCTTGCACTCCCTCACTAGGTGATATGGTTATGCCTATTGGTCCATCTTGGGTATACAGAAAAGAATTAGAAGAATTAAAAGAAACTACAGGATGATCACGAGCAGGTAATAAATTTTTTTCCTTCTCATGTTGGTTGCTGATTCCATCATTCTCTCCTTCTATAGTAATTTTGTTGCACGAGGAAGCAGCGGAAACTGCAAATTATATGAATATTTAAAATCTTCATATCATGAATAAACCGATAATAATAATCCAGGAAAACATATCAAAGCATATAAATTAAACAATATTTTTCTCATTTTTCTCCTTATTTTGAAGGGGAGCAACATTGAGTGTATATTTTCTTCTTCTTCTTCTTCTTTTTTTTTCTTCTAAATACATGTAATTTTTTTTACTTAAATACATGTATTTATTTTTTAATTAACAATACCCTTGAATTGGTTGCTGACTCCATGATCATTTCCTCCTCCAGTAGTGACCCTTGTGCTCGAGAAAGCAGCAGCAACTATAAATTAGATGAACATTGAAAATTTTCATAATGAAGAAAACGATAAGTTTAATTAATACATGAAAACAAATTGCTAAGCTAGCATATAAATTAAATATATTTTTTCTTATTATTCTCCTTATTTTAAAGGGTTCAAACATTGAGTGAATATTTTCTTGTTTTATTTTTTTTTTCGTTATTTATGTTATACAAGTGTATATTGTCCTTGAGGAAAATCAAAACATCTTTAGGGGACGTTTGGTAGTGGAAAAAAAAAAATTTATCCGGGAATCTCGATTTTCAAGAATATAATAAAAAAATTAAATTTACAATAATATCCAAAAATTAAAAATTTAGAAAAATTCAGTTTCCCGAAAATTCTAAAAAATACCTTGTACCCGAGTGAGGGTTTAAGAAACAGCCATGTGCCCCATTTGGCTCACAAAACATACAAATTAGAAAGAAAGAAAGAAAGACCGAATGTATAATAAAAACCAAAAAAGAACAAAAGACGTAGTAGATAAAAGTTTAACATCTCTTTAATTAATGCAATTTAGCCGTGTACTCAAATGCTATTGATTCGATTTTTATTATTAGTCTTCATTAGTAAGTCATGAAATGCAATTGTGTCTTCATTTGAATTTGTGGAAATTTCTATCCTTTAACAACTTCTCCGTAAACTCTTTCTCAAACACGCGCGCACACACATAATAACAGGCACAAAAAAGAACAAAAACAGCCGAAGTACAAGCTTATGAATTAAACCATTGTTTGAAGAATGCATATAAAAACAAGATGAATTTTTTTGTGTCAAGGAAAATACGAAACCTAATGTTCCTTAATTGCTACCTTGTATGTCTTGATCACTGGCCTTGAACTGTATTTGATTATGCTGATAAACATTTTCCTGAGTCATCAGTTTCTGCGCTTCGGCTTCCATTGTTGACAGGCACTTTGCTTGGTCGCCTTCACTACTCAACTCCCAGGAACGCCTCAGCTTTTTGTGTGTCCAAAAAGAAGAGTGCTAAGTAAATTTATAACGACTAGTGCCAGAAGCCTAACTTTGTCATATTGTGAAAGGCTGACATTTAGTCAATGCAACATATAATTAAATATGGGGATTAATATTTGATATGTTATAAGAAATAATTTTATTTTTTATATATATATAAAAATGAGTGAAATTCTTTTTTTTTTCTCTTTCTCCTTTTTATATGGCCTCATATGAAGCTCATACACTTTTATAGATATGTAAAAAATAAAATTATCTGATATGAGAAATATTAATTTGTTAAATATTTAATGTTCATATTGTGAAAGTGTTTAGCGAAAAGAGAAATGACGTAGCACGTGTTTCTTCGGGTGACGTTCCACTGTTATGGGTGCAAAAGACAGATAATAATAAAAAAAAAAAGTAAATAAAAGGGTCTTCTTACTGCTATAAGCCTATAACAGTAAAGTAAACGTAAATGGTTGGTAGAAATATTATATGACAAAGTTAGGCAACCTTTAATTCCCTCACCACACCATATTTTATTTCTCGTTTCATTAAAAAAACGAAGAAGTTTGTAGAAAAATAAAGAATGTGTATATGGGATATTATTAAAAAATTATATCAATTAATATCGAAATTCAAGTTAGCGTATCATTAAGTAAATAACATGATTTACAATTCAAAAACATACAAAAAGAAAAAATATATATAAATTGATGTTTTGCATAACTTTTAGTACAATTTTAATTTATTATGAGTTATTTGATAGAAGAATGACATATAACTTTGTACTATATAGATGAATAGTTTATATATATATATATATACACATATATATATATATATATATATAAAACATATATAAAATAAGAAAATAATAATAATTTAATCAACCTAATATATAATTAAAAAATAAAGAAAAAAATCAAATTACATTCCAAATGTAAATCTTTTGATGTAAATCAATTCTAAGTACACTATCATCTTCTGTTTGGAAAATATTCGCCCAAAATATATTTTATTTTTATTGATATTAACCTTTTTAGGTGGCAACCCAAGTGGCATTTCTTATGGCACTATCTTCAAAAAGATAAAACACTTCATGTAATTGATCAATAAATTAATCAAATCAAGTGATAGAAATATGTTCATGATAGTGATTTGATTAATGGGTTTTATAGTTCTCCTGTCACTGTAAAAAAAAAATTCTATAGCAACACTAGGATATACGATTTCGTATCTTGCGTGCTTTTTTATTTAAAAAAAAAAAGTAAGTGGGATCCACTTGCTTGTGTCTGCTGCACTCAATAAAATTTTGCAGCAATTGCAAACATGCAAAGCCCTTGATTAATAGCTCTACAATCTTTGCACATTCTCCATGACATGTCCTTCTTAGAAACCAATAAGGCTAGAGGAGCATTAGGACTTATGCTTTCACATATTACACCTTTTTCTACCAGCTCTTGCTTTTTTCTCTGAAAGTTTTCATATTCATTTGGGCTCATTTTGTGTGTTACTTGATTGGGAATAACAATTGTTCTTGATATAAATTAAATCAATACAATGTTAAATGTCACTCAATGGGCATCTCCTGTAGTATCACATCAATAAAGGCCTCAAGTGGGGATATATAGAACCTTCACCATTTTCTTAATCATTGTCATATTAAACATATTGCTTTGGATTTTCATCATTCTGTTCTCTATCAGAGTTATTGTAAACTAGATCATTGTCACAATATTGTTCTCTATTAGAGTCCTTATAAATTGAATCGTCATCACAATCTTGTTCTTTATCAAAGTCATCATAGATCGAATTGTCATCACAATTATGTTCTCCATCAGAGTCAAAGACTGGATAATTGTCAAGGTCTTCATTATCAATAGGGATCAGAACATGTTGATTTGGACAATTAGTGGCAAAATGCAAAAAGAATTGATTTGGAATCTCGATATGTATCCCGGTGTTCAAAGTAGAAGGCTGAACTCCACATCGAATCCCCTAATTTTTCTCTTGGCTAAAAAATGGTAACATATTATTGTCTCCCTCCTTGCCATTGTCGTCAAATGCATCTCCAATTTCCATGTCATCGTTGGTTTGAATGGACAATTGTGATCTCACAAACTATCATTCTAGTCTCTTGACTCGTCATTGTAGCTCTTTGTTTTCTAAGTTGCGTAGGTCTCTTGGACGGAGTTGTTCATCTTCGGTATCTAGGGCAATTCCAATCCCACCATGATTTTGTTCATCTAATAAGTTAGCTTGGGCTCTGATACCAACTAAAATCTCAAAACACATAGAAAAGAGGCTGAACAAACAAATTTGGGATTTGATAAAAGATAACTCTTGTTCTCAAAAAAAATAATTAATATTCAAAATTTAATAACTTACAAATGAAGGCATTTAATTTGCTTTTTATCTGGTAAAATGCAAATTCAAATGATTGAAATAGTTAACATTTATAACCATGTGCGTAGATAAATTAGAAATGGATCATCTCATGTGAAAAAAAATGATATGGTCATAGGGGTGTTTGCGGTCTGGATTGGATCAGTTTTAGAAGTAAAAATCATCTGATTCAATCCCTTCGGTTTAATCATGTAACCATCCATTCGATTTGAATTTTCTTTTCAAATCCGATCCGATCCAATCCAATTTTATTCGGTTTGGATTGGATTGGATCAGTTTTAGGTTTTTGAAAAGTCTAAAATTTGTATAATGCTTATCGTGCAAATAACATATCTTTTGTATGTATCGGCTTTATAAAGTTTGTATGATGATTATTGTGCAATCTAGAAGCATTGTACAACAAAAAGTTAAATTACCATCTTTTACCTCCAATAAAAAATTTATAATATGGTTGTCTAAGATACAAAGTAACCCAAATTTCCAAATTTTCATCCCTTAGAGGTGCTGTTGTACAACAATAACCCATGTAATAAAAATATATTATGTATCTTGCCAAAAAAGAGAGAGCATAACATAGATAAAACACAACCCACTTTCTCCAACATGATGGGTTAATGTGTCTTACATTTAGAATTTTGCTATATGATTTTTTGGGCTATGATTGAAAGGCCCAAGTAGGTAGATGGTAAGGTTGGGGAATCATTAGATCTGTTTGGATTGGATCGGTTTTCATTAATCCATCCAAAAACCGATCCAATCCAATTAAATTTTGCGATTTTTTTTTATTTTCAATTTTTTGATTTTCAGTTAATTCGATTTTTGATTTTTCGGTTCGGTCACCGCGATTTGAATCAATTTGGATCGGTTGATGGACACTCCTATATGATCATGTGAGAAGATCACAAGTTCACAATCATACAAAGATAAATTAGCGGTTATAATTTTGTAACTACCTATTTTAACATTATTTTTTCTCTCATCGTTTATTACCATTAATCCATTTTTGTATGGTTATGATTTCTCACCTAACTTAATCATATGATTTTTCTGTCACATGAGTATCCAGATTTAGATAAATTATAGATTTGCTTAATGCTTAATTTAATCCTAAGATTAAGTCGTGGAATTGGCGTCATTCAATGACGATTGATTTTGTCACTTGATATTAAAATATAAATTTACGTGGATCATCATCTATTAAATCAATATTTAATAATATTTTGTTGACCTATTTGTCGTCTTTCATAGTTTCATTAATTGTCGTCTTGTGTTTTTATCAAAAAAATTATGTCACAAAATATGTACAACGAGATTCATTTTGATTGTAGACTCTGAATTCCAGCTGTTTACATATATAATATTGCATGTGTTCCAGGAGTTCTTGGAGCATAACACGCAAGAATTGAAAATCGAATAGGATCAATAAATAATAACCAAAAAATTTAAATAATATAAAGTAACTATCATTTACATTGGACAAAGTGTAGCATTCCCCCAAGTCAACTTTATTTGCTGTCAAGAATCCAAATCTGTTAGGGGGTGTTTGATACAGGAGAAATTTTTATTTGTCCGAGAATCTCGATTTTCAAAAATATGATTTTTGCATTCAGTTTACGATAACATCTGAAAATTTAAAATTTAGAAAAATTCAATTTCCCGAGAATCCCTCAAAATCCCGCATACCAAACACCCTATAAAATACTTTAAAATCAAGAAAAACTATTGTAATTTGCCAAAAATCTAATTATTTTAAATAGAAATTTAATTATTTGATGCTTCCATGTAAGTATTATGTAATTTTTCTTCTTCGTCCACGATTGCTAGCTAATTGAATCAAATCATTTTATTTTTATTGAATATAACATCCACATAATAATAATAATAATAATAATAATAATAATTATTATTATTATTATTATTATTATTATTATTATTATTATTATTACTGGTAGGTAGGAATCAATTAAGTATATGATCAAATAATTAATGTCTTTTCTTTTTTTTTGGTAAACATTAATTGTCTTCTTTTAACTATGCAATTGAGTTATAGAGTATCATTGAAGACCACCAAATGGTGGTTATATGTAAAAATTAATATGAAAGCAAAATAGTCAAAAATATAAAGATAAAGAAAATAACATATTGGGAGATTGGAAGGAAGTATTTAGCAAGCATTCATTCAACATTCTTGCAAAAGTTGATAGTCTTACTCTAGAGAGGGAAAAAGTCTAAGGTGCTCCAACCTCATGATGGTCCTCCCATTAAGAGAGTGACACTTGATTTTTTTTCGCTCTCTTTCCTTCGCCCTACCTAATAAAAAGTGCTCCAAGAGCACATAAATAAACCTCCTAGAGATGAATTTTTTTTCTCTTGCACTAACATCAAAAGTTATGCTGAGCTTTTTTATTTATTTATTTTGGGGGCTCCACTTTTTTTCTTATGTATGTTGCAGGTGATAAGTTTTCTCCTGCAGGAAAAACTTATCACCCCTATTTAAATTCTATTATTGTTATAAAATACACATGTTTTACATGTGGATGACAACCTTTATTAGGTAACTTTATATGACTTTGTAGATACAACCTTTTGTATTCATAAATAATGATATATTAACCTATACATATGTACATGTGTAACCTCCTCTCCGTGAGTTCCTCTATAAAGTTATGTATTATTATGAAGACAATGATAAGAAACAAAGATTATAGCTTGTTCATGAAAAAATTGAATTTTAGATTCCATATTTTAATTGTCTTCATCTATTTCTTTATATTTTCTCTCCTTATTTCATAACGCATTATCAGCATGATCAAGTCTCTAATGACATAGCAAAACTCTCCATATTTTGTTTCAAGCACGATTCTCAATCAACTGAGTGATACGTTTGATCAAGTTGGATGATTTATAAAAGGAGAGCATATTATCATCATTCCTTCTTGCATTAATATATTTCATTTTTTTTCTTTTCATTTTCTTCATGTTATTTTCAATATGAATTAATGTGCTTTTTTTTGTATATCGTTCATGATAATTCTTGAAGAGATTATATTTTAAGCATCCCTGAAGGATTGCACAAATCAATGAATACATTGGTCATTATTTATAATTGTGCATAGTTCTTTAAAAACTACAGCTTTAGACCATGATTGAAAAGATACAATTGATTTTTCAAATGATTTGAAAATAGGAAATTGAGAGGAAACACTTTGTCTTTTATATCTCTTGAATATGCTTAAGCAATAGCCATATCAAGAAAAATTGTTAGGAGAAAAATAATTCTAAATCAAGTTTATGCATCTTTATTGTTGAAGTAAGAATTAGTTATTGATTACAAATCATAAAGTGAATGTTCCTTAAAGTGAATATTCTAAATGGACATATTGCAGTTATGAATATATGGGTTTAACTATATTCCTTGAAGTGAATATTTTAAATTATAATTTTAGACATGTCGTTGGACATTGTCCCTATTCATATGGTGCAATTGTATATATTTATTTTCTTTGAATATCTTGATGGGATAAATTATTTGGTTGGTCGGCAAAAATAATTAGTAATTTTTACTTATATATATATATACATATACATATATATATATATATATATATATATATATATATATATATGAAAATATGAAGTCATTTGAAAGCTCTAAAAGAGCTAGTTATTTTAGACAAGCATTATCGTGATTTCAGCTGTGCAAACTTGATTCAATGCTCTAGAAGAGCTTGTGCTAAGTTACGTAAAAATTACTAATAAGTTATGTTCTATAGTATAGTAAATCCTAGAGAAATCTACTAAGCTTTAAAGAAATTTGATGCAATGATTATCTCATTGAAATCATGAATGAGAGTAATATTGAATATCTCACATTACACTTTTGGACCTTGCTATAAAATTGTATTAAAAAAGTGCAAGTTTTTTCTTCTGAATTGTGATTTACATATATAAATTTGATAGAAATTAATAATTTACTAACTAGAAGTTAGTTGATCCAAAATTATTTACCCCTTGACACGAGAAATTAGACCATCCTAGTGTCATAATGATGAGAAAGATATTGGGTAAATTAAGAATTTTGATACAAACTAACAATATAGTACGAAAAAAATGACATTGTACATGTATCTGTTACATGGTAAAATATTGTTTGTGGAAATTATTCATTTAACCTTGGCCTTGTCAATATGATGTTGTTGTGTATATTTGATTTATTTGAACATCTTCATTGACAGAATATTTGGTTGATGAAAGGAAAATGATTAATAATTTAAACCTACATTTCATGTGTATTTGATTTATGTGCATTTAATCTTTCTCTATTAGTTTGTGACATTATATATGATATGATTTTTAAGATATTTTTGCTTATTGATCCAAGCCAATATGTCCATTTTCATATATAGATATCATAAAGACCCAAACCTTTAAATTATAATTTTAAAATTTAAGGGTAATTAAAGGAGAATTATTGGATAGAAATATAATTAATTAAATTAAATCACTTTTAGTGTAAAGTGAGAATATAGTGTAATTTCACGGTAAAATGTGTAACACCCCGTATGCATTCGGTAATGTTATCATCAATTATGATATTAAGCGCAGTTCCAATTATAGTAGTTCATTTAAAAATACAGTAAAATTTTTTCTTTTTAATATTGTTTACAAAATTCTTACGTTTAAAAAACGTCTATATTCAACACTTTCCAAAAAATTTATTGTAACTCAAACTATTGCGCAATCATAAATACTATTGCTTAACATTATACAATGTCTATTTAAGGTTGCTAGGTGGTTTCCATAAACAAGCAAAGCAAAAATACACAATTTGACATTTTACCAACTTGAGGTATACTCAACTTTACCAAAACTACAAATGGATTACATGTCCATAAATTTCCATCCTTTGATATGTTAAATTAGACTCTTCTAACTTTCCAACAAGGTATCACATGCCTCAATTGGAGTTCTATAGCTCCAGATACACTCGCTGTAAGTTATTTCCTTAAAACTGTCAAAACTGCATAATTGGGTTCACTGACATCCTTCACTTTTTTTCAAACTACAGTCGCTCCACTTATCTGTTTTCTCCCAAATTTTAATATGTTCTAGTAGACACCTCAAGCGTCAATTTGATAAATCATAAGTCTAATTTGGATAAGAAATAAGAGAGATATAAATTTTTCAAAAACGTATACAAAATGTGTCAATATTAGTGCGGAATGGGACATTCCGCAATCAATCATAAACTGTGTAGTTTCTACAACTCCAAATGACAGCCAAATTTTTTAACAATATAGGGACACCCTAAGCTTCAAAATAAGGTATGGTACGTCTTATGTGGACCACTTTAGAGAGAGATGTGGTCTCTTAAAATTAGTGTAAAATCACTATATTTTTCTAGAAAATTCAGCATGGTCTCCTTTGTTTTAGCAACTTTTCCCCACTTTATACAAGTGGATTTCAATACTCAAAAAGGGTACCTAATTGACCAAAAGGAATGGCATCCAAAGGATCAACATACCTTGATGCACTTAAAATCCATAATATTCAATTCCTATTATCTCTCTTTACTCAATTTACAATTTTATCTCACATTAACAATTTCTCTTATTACCCTTTCATACACAATGTCCCATTTATCATCCATTATAATAAACATCGTCAAAATCTAAAATAGGCCTAAAGCCCTTTCATCATATTTACATCAATATTTACATATACAAAATCCTTCAATGATACGGTTAGGATTACAAGAATTGGATAAATACAACAATTACATAATCAACATAATAATCAAATGACTTAGACAGAAAAGCATGAACAACCCTAAGCATGTTCACAACATTAAATATAATACCAATGTTCATCCACTAAGTCAAGGATACAAAATAAGCAACTATCATATGCATCAAAATAATATCTAAAAATGCCAAGTAAATCTTCATGCACTCCTATGTACATGTCAAAATACTCCATATGCTCATATCCACATTAGGTGGGCTTCTTGCCCAAGGCTTCTCCAACAGCACTAGTGATACCTAAAAAGGGGACCCCATAATGCCGGGTGAGATTTGACAGTCTCAGTAAACCACTAGTCTTGGAGGGTCACTCCACCTAATAGCTCACTCAAATGTGTAAATAGAGATAATATCCATGTAGTACCTCATACAATCAATTAATCAATCAAACAATTAACAACCAACTAGGCACAAATCTGAGAACATCCATCAGGGATATTGTTCAAGAATCCCATCATATAACTCTCGAGACATTCCTAGAGTATTAACAACTCTAAGGTACAACGCCAACCAAAACCCCCACAAAGAGTCTTATCCGACGAAAGTACCCCAATTTCTACTGATCAGAGAATAGGCAATCAAGCCCCATAAGAAATCAGGCTTCTCAGGCAATCATGCTTCACAAACAACATGCATATTGCACACAACATATTATATGCATGAATATAATTTATTCAACATTATCACAGGTTACAAATTCTATCCATCCCCAATGGACATGGTGGAGCACACAAATGGATTAACCCTAGGACACACAGAAGTTTACTTGTACAAAGTTTCAAGCTCAATCCTCTATAATTTGATCCGGGGAATGCAACCTATAATGATCATACAAATAATGACTATCATTTACTTGTCAAACAAGCTACAAATAACAACTTAACATAGACCTAAAATAAAACCTAGTCCATGGCCAAAATTGCTAAAAATGCCTTCCATGGTGTTTTAATTCCAACTAACCAATTCCATCACTTCAATAACCTTATCAACCAAATCACCAATACATTCACACACCCTCCATCAAGTCACAACACAATTTACAATATTTTCCCCTAATTTTCTCAATATGGCCGAATGTGTACATAATGAGGGCCAAGGTAATTTTCAACAATTCACAAGCTTAAAACGTTTACTAAACCTCATCATTTATGATTCAAACAACCACCAATCCAATTACACCATCTATCTACAACTTCTTTCACAAATCATCAATCTTTCATCTTGAAAATTTGTCTAAGTGTTCTCACCAAAATCACTTAAAATTTTATTGAATGTCTACCGTTTATTTAGCCATACAAACAATAAATTCCAAAGGGACATGGTCATTAAACTCCTCTAACCATACCCACCAACATAGACATCCATTAGGTATTCAAAAATTTCAAGAATTCTAATGGTTGTCAAAATGACATTTTGAACATATTTTCATCGATTATTTTTAATTCTTATCATTCTTTCCAACTACAACAAGTTCAAAAACCACTTGAACATCATTATTTAAGCTTACAACTTTCATGAAACCCTAAGTATTAAGTCACCACAAACAAGATGAAAGTAAGGTTTTCTCACCACAAAAGTCTTCACAATGAACTAAGTAATAAATTTCAAGCTTTCAATGGATTAAAACTCTTTTTCAAGTTGCATGACTCATGAAAGTTTCCATCTTCAAGGTAATTTTTCTGTTCACACACTCACTTTCTTATGAATTTCTTTTAGGCATTTTATCATTAAAGAATTCTAAGTATTTTTCATATTGAAACTTTCTTGATTTGATGAATAAATTGAAAGTTGCAATTCCAAAGCTCTCCACCTATGGAGGTTTCAGCCAAGCATGTATAGGAAAGAAGAAGACAAGCCAAAATAACTTAATTTCAAGACAAAGTATGCTTAGCCACTTTTTTTGACTTTTGCAAAAAATTAGAAAATATCTAATATTTAATTTACATAATCATCCTTCTTGAAACTTCTCTTAGAATCCAAGACTTAGATATTTTACATAATTCAATCCTAAGACAATAATCTCATTTGAGTTTTTTGTAAAATTATACTGCGGTATTTCATCCGATAAAAATTACCATTTATCAATTTTCCTAAAAATTACCTATCCACTCCAAATTTCGTTATGAATCTAAATCCAACATATTTTCACCAAATAATGTCAAATTATATAATTTCGTAGTTCTAGGGTTACAGTATTTGTCAAATTATCATTTTGCCCTTCGAGTGTATTTTCACTAATTAAATCCTCAATTTAACCTTTAATAATGTATTTCAATTATCTGAGGTGTTATATTCACCCCACCTTTTTGCAAAAAAAATTCACAAAATTAGAATCATACATGTCTGCTAACTCAGGATACAATCAGAGAATCTCATCCTTCCGCTCCCAAGTAGCTTCCTCAGGCGTATGTCCTTCCCATTGCACTTTTACCATAGGAATAATCTTACTTCTAAGCTTCTTTTCACAACGATCCGAAATATCCATAGGACTAATAGGAGTCTTCAAATTCTCCTATATCTCAATGTCATCTGGAATTACCACATGTGATTCATACAGAATATAACGATGTAGTTGTGAAACATGAAATACGTCATGTAGATTAGATAACTAGGGATGCAACGCAAGTTGATAGGAAACAAGTCCCACACGCTTAATAATTTGATATGGTCCAATGAACTTGGGACTTTGCTTTCTTACTCCCAAAGCACGACCAACACTAGTGATTGGCGACAATCTAATAAATACATACTCTCCTTCATCAAATTTCAGCAGTCTATGCTTATTCTCATAGTAACTTTTCTGATGATTTTGCATCAATTTCAGTTTATCTCTTATCATTTCTATCTGCTCAGTAGTTTCCTGCACAAAATCAAGTCCAAACCCTTTCTTATCACCTACCTTAGTCCAACACGTAGGAGTCCGACATCTCCATCCATACAATGTCTCATACGGTGCCAAGCCCAAATTGGAATGAAAACTATTATTATATGAAAAATCCACCAATGACAGGACAAGCTCTTAGCATATCCTCTAGGGTCTGAATGGTCCTCTCAGTCAGACCATTAGTTCGTGGATGGTACGCAGTGCTCAGTCTAAGTTGAGTGCCAAAAGCTTGTTACAAAGCTCCTCACAAACGTGAGGTCAGACTAAGAGTCTTTGATTTATTGGGCCCAATCACTCACAATGCTAACAGAAATCCCATGAAGTCGCATAATCTCATTCATATAGAGTTTCGCCAATCTCGCAGTCTGGATCAAGACGTTCGTTACTGAACTTGTAGTGGTTCCTAGCATTATTGATTCAATACCCATGTATTGTGACAACATTGGAGCTATAGCTCAGGGTAAGGAACCTAGGTCTCATTAGAGGTCCAAGCATGTGCTCCGCAAGTATCAGCTCATCCGAGAGATTATTGAAAGACTGGAGAAAAATATGGACTACGTTCCCACAAATAATAATTTGGTCGTTTCTCTGACAAAGGTCTCGCTCAAAGAAAGCTTGATATCATTATAAGATTTTAGGTTTGACACGTCGACCTAATTGTCTTTAGGCCAAGTGGGAGATTGTTGGTATGTAGGTGTCCTAGAGACAATCTATTTTATCAGATGAACACCTTGTACTATTTAGTATTTCATGATTAATAAATTTGCGCACACTTTATCTTTATCATATTTATGTCTCGCCTATATTTTACAGTTAATATGCGTTTAAATATAAAGATCAAAGGAATAGAATAGGTGTTTCACTCGAAGACACTACATGTCTATTGCCTAAAACTTGTTCCTAGTCTTGAATGACCAAGATAGGGGATTGGTAATCTCAATAAGACTAGTACGACATCATCTACTTATATGAAGATACAAGGTAGGGACATCATGAAATGTAGGCATGCATATGTCTTAGCTGATGTCGTGGGTGGATATGTTAGAGAACATATGGTACTGAATTGACCTGCCAAGAGACTTCACAAGGATTCATTATAGAGAGTATCATTGGATTTGTAAAGTCTCTCATTGTTTGGTAGTGTGGATCGTCCTAGACTTGAGGATGTCATCGAACACTATATCTTAGGGTTATACTTTGATTATACAACTCTATTCGCCTGAAAATGGGGAGAACAACGTATTCTAGGGTATAACTTGAATACATTAGTATAGATGGACATGCCGAAAGGACTCACAGTCCCCTACAAGGGATTAGTCGTTCACAATAACCGGTAGGACTTGGATGACTTCTAGTTGACTCAAGAATCTATGCATAGTAAGAGATCATGAAGAGTTATGATCCGTCTTAGAGTCAATAGAAGAAGATTCCTAATTCTGTGAAAAATATATATTTAGTCAATTAAGAGAGATGATACTCTATCCTTCTTCTCGACTAAATGTGAATGACGATGTGAGAGATGATGCCGGCAAGGTATCCAAATTAGAAAGGTAGATAACTTGATTAACTCGACTAATTCTGGGACGGCAGAGCATTGCTAGTGTCTTATATGGTCATTAGATAAATTAGACTCGTTAAAGTAGTTTAATTGGTCCAAGTTTATTTATGTCAGTGACTAATTACGCTTAATGGGTCGTACACTAAGGTTGTTCTTGATTGTTTATATCTAGCAAGTTTAGGCCGATAATTGTTATTGGGCTTTTTTCAAGACTATAGGTGTAATTGAGTTGGAGTTGGACTCCAAGCCTAACTGTATCATGTGCCCTATTTGGGCTAAAAGTGAGAAAGTAGTTTCTCCACTAATAGATATATATTGAAAGGCCCAATAGGGTCTTGGGCAATGAGTCCTAGTAAGTCAAGGAGTTGACTTGGCCAAAATGAGTTTTAGGCCAATTTGAAACTTTTTTGAAATTTGAAATTTGAAATTTTGAATTCAAATTCAAATTTAAATTACGAACTATGATAAAATTGAATTTGAATTTTGAGTTTAAATTTAAATTTAAAATTCAAATTCAAATTTTGAATTCCAAAGGTTAGGTTGTTAAGAATAATTTTGAATTATCCAAATCTATATCTAATAAAGATTAGATAGAGATTCTTCCAACAACTGTTTTATTTGAATTATGAATTGAAATAAAATTGTTGAAGCAACAATCAAGGGATTTGTTGGAGATCCTAGGCTATTTGCATGGATATGATCCATGAATTCAAACTCTTACATAGAGGGCAAGTGATGAAGTGTCTTGTGATGACCTTTTGAATTTTGAATTCAAATGATGAGAACCATTCTCTAACTTATGATCAAGTAAAATCCTAAGAGGATTAACCATATCTTTAAGGATAAGGGCCTAAGTAGTGTTGTTCAATTATGATTGTAAAATCCTAATTGCAAGACATGAAAAGTGGTGCCTAAGTGTATATCCAAACACATGAGAAATTCGGTCAACCTCTAAGACCAAGAACTCTAGCTTTCTTGGATGCCATCTCACCTCCATCAATCCTTCATTGTTGCGCCCCACACCAAATCTCAAGGCATCATCCATGTCTTGAGAAATAAACAAAAAACTTGAAGCCTCCACCTTGCCATTGCCTAGCAAGCATCCAAGGAGAAGGAGGACTCAAGGAGAAAGAAAGAGTTCTCACAAGATACCAAGAGACAATCGCGTGGATCACCATTAGAGGGCATCATACTCTTTGACGGCTTTGAGTGACAAAGGTAATCCCAAACCCTATGCATTTTAACGGGTAAATTCTAGGCATAATTCATGAGGACTGTAAGGGTTACAGGTTCCGCATCGATTAACAGGAATAAAACTTTTATTTTTCACCCTTATGAGCATGTTGCTTGAATGTCAGGTAATATGCATTTTAAATTTCAATACATAACATCATCAAACTTCTAAATCATTTCTTCATCATACAATTTAATTTTTACAAATCAAATTTTTTGCCGGTCATTCTAAACATCAAATAACATATTACTTCAAAATACGAAATTCTAAACAATTCGTCACATAACATCATCATATCAATCACATCAAATACTAATATCGATCAAACATCTAAATAAACATCCAAATCTGTATATAACGGCAAAAAGGTATTTCCCATAACAAAGATTCATATAACATATCCGTACGTAGCGGTATATAACATAACTAAAATCATATCATATAACTGAAAATACGACATCGTGTAGTTAAAATTTCTACACAGATATTCCAGAATACATATCTCTGCGAACCGAAGTCCCTCTAGAGCAACCAGAACAATCGGGACTGGATGCATTCATGGTGCTAAAAGATACTAGAGCCACCCGAGGACCGGATGCACCCATGGCATATAATAGATACTAGAGCCACCCGAGGACCGGATGCACCTATGGCATATAACAAATACTAGAGCCAATCGAGGATCGAATGCATTCATAGCAATAACTAGTATGTTCATTGGCTAAGAATAGAAAGACATACATACATACATACATACATACATACATACATACATACATACATACATATATATATATATACACACACCTCAATAACTATCTCATAACAAGGTATAGGGTTGGCAAAAACGAGCCAACCCGTCGGGTTGACTCGTAACCCGTCCTAAATGAGTCGGGTTGGGTTGACCTAAATGAGCTGTCAACCTGATACAACCCGACCTGATACAACCCTAACCCAAACGAGCCAGCCCTCGGGTTAAACGGGCCAGCTCGCGGGTTGGGTATTTTTTTAAATTAAAAAAAATAAAACATTTGGTTTGAGCATTTTAACGCTGAAGACCAGAATCGTTTTCCAGCATCAGGGCGCTAAAACGTTTGAGCTTTAACGTTTTAACGCTGAAGACCTGCATATTTCTGGCTTTGACGTGCAGCAGCGCGCTAAAACGTTCTGGATGGACGTTTTAGCGCTCCAGACCAGCATCTTTTGGCTTCTTTCTGTAGTAGGGCGCTAAAACGTTCTGGATGAACGTTTTAGCGCTCAACACTTAGAATTTTTTCTCTTCTTCAGAATCTTCTTCCTTCTCCTAGAGCCAACCCGCGAGCTTTTTTCCGAGCCAACCCGCGAGCCAACCCTAACCCGACTCGGGTTGGGCAGGGTTGGGTTTTCTGGCTCGTTTATTTTTTCGAGCCAACCCTAACCTGACCCGATTTTTACGGGTTGAATGCGGGTTGGGCCGGGTTGGCCCGTTTTGCCAACCCTAACAAGGTATATGACTTATCCAACATCATATCATCAAAAGCATCAAACTTATCAAAGCATATTGGAACATATCAGAACTTATTAAACATATCTGAACCTCTCAGAATATATCAGAACTCATCCGACTTATTAGAACATATTAGACTTATGAGACAGAACATAACATCAAACATATCAAACATAACAGAACATCAGAAGATCAGACTTATCTAACAGAACATAACATCATCATATTACATTATCAGAAACACAGATCATATAGTCACAACTTCATGTCCCATATGGATACAACTATACTATTGTCTAATAATATCAGTCATACATACATAAAAAAAACATCATCACACTGGATTCTGGTGAAACAATAAGTTAGAAGAAAACTCTTAAACTAAGAGCTTACCTGATCAGCTTTCCTAACAATAACTTGATCTTCCAAAACTACTTATCTTGATTCCACTCTATTAAAATAACAAATCATCATCAATCACCCAAACAAGTGTCACTTGCAATTTAAACAAACTAACATTTTACATGTTAATTTAAAAATTAACTAGGTGACTTACATGGATCCTTTAACAACATTTACTCAACAAGTCCCACTTGATTATAGTCTTCGTTATTTTCTCACCGAGTCCCATTGCAACTCACCCCGTCCTTATTATAAATTTTTGCAAGTAAAATAAAAGAGCCAAATTTTAATTCCACTCCTCTGGATTCATCGAGGGAGTCTACTTAGTTATTGCTAGCTAGCCTAACACATCGTCCGTGAGGGCAATGTTTACATTCTAATTTGTTTAGAAGTCTTATGGGTTATTAATTTAGAGTTGCTTCATTATTTCTACAAGCAAATTAACTGTAATAATTTATGAATTTAAGTGTGCCATAGTAAAGAGTAGGTTTGTCAGGCTAATTAGGAATAAAATTAATTTTAGCCTATGCGCCAGTTATGAACCCAGAGTTAGGTTGTGACACTAAAACATTTTATAAATTCATAAAATAAACATATCCTCAATCTCAACTTTATTCATATGGTCCTTTGCATTACACAATTATTTTTTTTATAAAATACATGGGAATGAAATGATTAAAGAGGTTATTGCATCATTAATTAATCACATGTTTTTTAATGTTTATTTAAATAGCCCAATTTTAAACAATATACACGAAACAGGTCTTGACCATGCTGTTCAATAAGAACCCAAACGTGAGCTGTGACATTAAATGAAAGAAAATTATGAAGGAGTTAATTAAACCTACGACATGATATAATTCATGACCAAATGATTTATAATAGTGTTCCATAGATTTAATATTCATACGCAATCCTAAAATTATAATATAAGGTCAATAAGAAAATGGATCCAGTTAGATCTTAACTCATCTTTACAGGTGGCTGAGATACTAAAAGATTTAACGAATAAAATACTACGTATCCAATGTTTTACATCTGATAGCCCTAAAACATAGAATAAAAAACCTTACCTGGTAACTATAAAAAAAAAAAAAAAAAAGTGGGTGGGGAGAAGGTGTGTCATTTTAAATGACATATCTTATTGTTTAGATATATAGTCCCATAATGATTGGATGGACAACTAATATGGCCTTTATAAGGCCTTGGGCACTCCCACCCCTTGAGCTAGCTTTTGGGGTGGTGTATCCCAAAGTTCTTTACATGGTATCAGAGCCTCACCATCCCCCGCTTTAAAAAGTGGAATTAAAAAAAAAAACACACAAAAAGTAAACCAAAAATGGGTCTGTGCAATTTCCATGCTTCTAGCCTAAAGGGCTCTTGCGTGAGGGGGTGTGTTGAGATATATAGTCCCACAGTGATTGGATGGACAACTAATATGGCCTTGATAAGGCCTTGGACACTCCCACCCCTTGTGCTAGCTTTTGGGGTGGTGTATCCCAAGGTTCTTTACACTTATATCCTTTCACTCTTACAAAGAGCTGAGACCCACATCTTTAAAAAATTTCTTCCCATTTTCTCTCTCATGATTTATCTCTTTCTCTCACACAACTTTGTGTTCTTTAAAATGATACACACTTTCCAAAAAAAAAAAAAAAAACCTTACCTGGATTATGTTTTTTTTTTTTAAAACTAAATAAGTTGTTGGATTGTTCCTTCAGTTTTTATTTTAAACGGAGGCTTGATATCAATTAATATAAAACCCACAGCTCAAGTGAAAAGATATGAAACTAAGATATCATATAAATTCTAAAGCTCGTGAGAATCGTAAGTACAAGGGTTTACGGTTTCTAAAAAAATAAAACAAGAAAAGTTTTTGCTCTTTTAACTTTTATAAACAGGAGCAGATTTGTATATAATTTGAAAAATGATAAATTGGAATATAATTTTGTAAAGGGGCAAAGTGATAAAGAAATAAAATAAAATGAAGGTTGTTCTGTCTTAGAGACATAAATGTCCAGCCCAATGGACTGGTATGTTGATCTTGGATCTAGTGCCCTCTCCAAGGTATCTATGGAAGAGATACCCTTGAATCAAGCAGATCACTGTGCACAACGAACTAATAACGGCGTTAGCCAATGGGGTGTGTGTGTGTGCGCGCACAGTGATAGCATAACAGTAAGAGAGAAAGCGTAACATACCTTTAGGGTTTACCTTGTATTTATAGAGGTTACCTGTGGGTAGTATGATGTGGGTCTTTGGTGCCTATGATAAGGGCTCAAGCCTGTTTGCTACGCTATCGTATTAGGATTAGTATCCTTGATGGATACTATCCGTAATTATAATTGATTCAGATCTTGGATTGTCCATTATTGGGCCTGCCATTCAATGGGCCACTTATACAGGTCCATAACAGTTGCCCCTCAGCCAGGCTACCTGGGTGTCCGCGTTGCCAGGGTGAATTTCCTTGTGCTTTGCTTCTGGTTTCTTGCTAGGTTGAGAGCGTTTGTGTTTTTGTAAACTCTCTGCATGCGTGTTCCTTGATCTGAGTGTTTTTCTACCGGGGTCCTCATTGCCCCTTATCTCGGCGGGTTGAGCATGAACCTGGAAAAACATTTCACGTATTCCTATACCGAGTTTGGGATGTGCTTGAGTAGTTGGGGTCCAACTGGCGAGTTCCCCCCAAGCATCATACCTTACGCACATGTTCTGAGCTTGTGGCTTTCTTTTGGAATCGGGAATGATTTTCCCTAGTTAGTTACATGTGCGGGTTATGCATGAACCCGGCGAGATATTCTACGTATGCAACCGGGTAACGAACGTGCTTGAGTAGTTGAGATCCAACTAGCTAGTTGCCCCCAAGCATCATTCGTATAACCCGGCTAAGTATTGTACACATGTCAGTCTCACGTGCCAACTTTTCAGCTGCACTCATTTCATTTTGACATGTGCTGCCAGCCGCGTGTGTTAGCGTGTTGCAACCGTTTTATGCCATTTTCGCGTTTCGTGCGCATTTATTAGGCTTGTCATTTCAGGCGTCTAATCATTGCTTTTTACATGCAATGACGCTGGTGACCCTAACCCTTGCCATCCACGACTGTTGCAGTTACCCCTTGAGAGTGAAATGACATCAGTACCCCTGACCCTTACCATTCGTAACTGCAGCAATTTCTCCCTTTCCAGAAGCATCACAGTAAAGCTCGAACCGCTCCTCAGGATCAGGAAGGATCAACACAGGTGAAGTAGTCAACCTCTCCTTCAACTCCTGAAAGCATTCCTCACACTCGTGAGTCCACACAAATGGAGTCTCCTTTCGGGTAAGGCGAGTCAAAGGGAGAACCATCGTGGAGAATCCCTTGATGAATCTCCGATAGTAACCTGTCAAACCTAAGAAGCTCCTCACTTCCGTAACTGTCTTGGGTCTCTCCCAATCCAGCACGGCCTCAATCTTGTTGGGATCTACTGCAACTCCATCTGCTGAAATCACATGCCCCAAAAACTTTACTGACTTGAGCCAAAACTCACACTTAGAAGGCTTAGCATAAAGCTTTTTCTCCTTCAGCACTTGCAGAACAATCCTCAGATGCTCCGCATGCTCCTCCTCAGTCTTGGAGTAAATCAGAATTTCATCAATAAAGACAATCACAAACTGATCCAGATACGGCTGAAAAATTCTGTTCATGTAATCCATGAACACTGTCGGCGCATTGGTGATTCCAAATAGGATCACCAAATACTCAAAATGATCGTATCTCGAACGAAACGCGATCTTAGGGACATCCTCTGGCTTCACACGGATCTGATGGTATCCGAACCGGAGATCAATCTTCGAATACACGCAAGCACCCCTGAGCTGATCCAACAGATCATCAATCCGAGGAAGGGGATACTTGTTCTTGATTGTCACCTTGTTCAACTTCCTGTAGTCGGGGCACAATCGCATTGTCCCATCTTTCTTCTTCACAAAGATGACCGGTGCTCCCCAAGGAGACACACTCGGCCGAATGAAATCTTTCGCCGAAAGATCCTCAATATGCTTCTTTAGCTCAGCCAACTCCGGTGGCGACATCCGATATGAGCTAATGAAATAGGCTTCGCACCAGGCAACAAATCAATGGAGAACTCTATCTCTCTCTGTGGCGGAAACTCAGGAATCTCCTCTGGAAACACACCGAGGAATTCCCTCACCACAGAAATGCCAGTGATATCCTCCTGTGTCCCACTCACCAAACCTCCCAACATGACATATCTGAATGCCCCTGCTCTGAAGGCCTTCCTAGCCTGCAGCAATGAAATGTACGGCGAGGAACTAGCTGTGGAATCACACAGAGACATCACCACTCTCTTGGAACAACAATCAATCAAGGCACAATTTCTGGACAACCAATCCATGCCCAGAATAATCTCCAAGTTGGCCATCGGCAATCCTATCAGATCTACCGAGAACTCACGACCATCCCACTGAAACACTACATCGCGATGAACAGTGGTAGCATCACACTTTTCTCTGGTGGCGGTACTCACCCGCAACGGTGGAGAAAGCACAGCACTGGGCAACTCAAGCCCCAAAGCAATCGAGGTCGCAACAAAATAATGCGTAGCCCCGGAATCAAACAAAACATCAACAGATGAATCACCAATAGACACAGTACCTCTGACACGGTTCGAAGCGCGGTCCGACTGCTGCCTATCCAAGGTGTACACACGCCCAACAGAAGGTGGCACCGCAGGTGCCGAAGTAGATGCAGCGGAACCATCTGCAATGGAACTGCCTGAACAACTGCAGTTCTCGCCGTCGACGACAGACAGTCTATAGAAAAGTGGCCCTCCTTGCAACACTGAAAGCAAACCAACTGCCCCGAAGCACAACGTCCCACAAGCTCCTTTCAACATCCCGAACATCTCGGAGTGGAAGGATGCCTAGCAAAGCTCCTCTGCTATGAAGCAGCCCTCTTGAACTGACCAGGCGTCTGCCTAGTCGCCAACTGCTTACCCTTGCCCTTCGGACCAAACTTCCTATCTCTCCAAGAAGTAGTAGTGGGAGTGGAACTACCAGCTACCTTCGTCGTCTCAGCAACCTTGGCTCTCTTGGCCTTACTCGAGTTGTAGAAGTCCTTGATATCCCGACACTGCTACACCAGTGTTCCAAAGTCTCTCGAAGCAGAACCAGCGAGGTAACCAGCAACATCCTCACTAAGTCCCATGCGGAACTTAGCAGCCAAAAACGTCGAAGTAGGCGAAGCCATCCGAAAGTGAGCAAACTTAACCAGCTCATTAAACTTGGCTAGGTACTCGTCAACAGACAACGAGCCCTACACCAACCTATCGAACTCCCCCTGCTTCCTCTCCTGCGCATCATAGGGAAAGTACCGACCCAAAAAGCATTCCTCAAAGAACGACCACGTCATAACATGACCCTGCATCTCGAAAGCGTGAGAGGTGTTCGTCCACCACTCATGGGCATCGCCCTCCAGCATGTAAGAAGCAAACACCAGCTTCTGCGGATCAGTACACTGCATGACCCGAAAGATCTTGTCTAGCGCCTGTAGCCATCTCGCTGTAGCAATAGGGTCATAAGACCCATCAAAAGCAGGTGGCTTATGGCCGGCGATCAATCACATCACGATCCTCAGCAAGCTCCACAAAGGTCTCCATCGTCCTAACGACATGGGTAGCACTACCAATGTGACTCAGGCTCTCATCCTGAACACTAGGTGGAGGCGGCGGCAGTGGCGGCGGTGGAGGTGGTGGCGGAAGGAACTGACCAACAGCAAGACCAGCCCTCATCTCCTCTAACATAACTCTCATCATCGTCATGTTCGCCATCCGGTTCGCCTCGAGGACATCCTCAGTGGTCCTCCGGTTCGCCTCACAAACCTCTTCTGCGGCTCTACGGTTCTCCTCGCGAACAGCGTCCATCATTGCCGCGTTGGCCAATCTAGTGGCCTCCTAATCGGTTAATCTAGTCGCCTGCATCTCAGCCAATGCAGCCAGGATAGGATCGGGCTGATCCTCAGAAGTCTCGCGGGTTCTCCCGGGTCTTACCATGACTCTGTACAAGTTACACAGATTATGAGTTGATCAGGCCCACGTAATGTGATCACATATGCATTATCATCATAACACTCGACGGAGTAAACACCCAAGACAGACACAATCAAACATCCTAATCATTGCAATACATACAAGCTTTACCCTCGAACCATATCTCTGATACCATAAATGTAACACCCCGTATATATCCGGTAATGTTATCATACTATCGTATTAAGTTGCGCTTAATTAAAAACGCGGATTATCTTTTTCTTTTCAATTATGATGTCATTATCATTACCAACTTGCTTATTAATCAATTAATAAAACATCGCCTGTATATAGATTACAAAACACAGCTAACTGAAATACCTCATTACATTAAAACATAAGTATGTCTCTAGTCACGGAACTACAACACGTAGGCCGGACAACTATCAGATTATACAACTCAACATAACAGTGCTAACAGCCAAGAGGCATGGACAAACCCCATGCTCACCCAAAAAGGCAAGAGGCCCAACATCAGTCTCAACATCAGCAACATACTAAAAGCAAGCTAAAAACATAAGCATCAGCAGATATATCCAGCATCCAACATATCAGCAAAATAAACAGCAAGCTCATCAACTAAGCTTCGGCCTCCTCCCGCAAGAGGCATCAGCCCCCATACTACCTGAACCTGAAATAAGCGTTCCCCAAACGTGGGGTGAGATCTCTAAACCAGAAATCTCAGTAAGACAATGGGTCCTCAAGGATCTTCCACCCCAAGCTCACTTACATGTGCAATATAGGTTCCAAAAGCAGTTCAACAATATCATTTCCAAAATAGTGCAATACAGCAGAATATCATGTCATGTGTGTCAAAGTATAATCTACAGGCCAGTGAATGTAGGAATACGTCTATTACCCACAATTATAGCACAAGGAACACTGCTTGCACCTCACCCCGGTCTCACCATCTAGTATGTACCACATACGCAGGCTCACCGTATAGGTGGAACACCACATACATATCAATAAGCTATTGAACGATTCAGCTCAAAAGCATTTCAATATATACAAAAAAGCATGTAACACAGCATGCATATAACCATTCCCCCATGGGGTATGGTGGAACCACAACATGGCTAAACCGAGGACACGAAAGCTTACCTCTCAAGCTAACTATCCAAGCCAAGAGTCCAACCAATGCTCACAGCCGAAACACAGCAGAATCACAATATGATATGGACCAATAATATATCAATAACATGCACTACAAGCATACAACATTAAAACAACGCATTTTCCTTACGTTTTACGTCTTAAGGCTTCTCACCAAGCCATAAGCCCTTAATCCATTGATTCTGACTTAGTTCAATAATTACAGAAGTTCAACTTCCTAAATTTAGGGTCCACAAACCCTCAAACATCAGTTCTGGATGAACAGTACGCTAATGTTCCACGCAAACCCAGAATATTCGGATATTTGTCGGGGGCATATCCTGATATGATATCCGGATATCCATATTCGGATATCAAAAGACCCTATATTCGGATATAAATATCCGGATACCATATCCGGATACCAATATCCGGATACCCATATCCGGATATTTCTCGACAGACAGCAGCTTCTGCCTTCACGAAGATATCCATCCAAAGTTCCATTTTTAACACTTTAAAACGTCAAAGCATGCATCTTTACTCTGTTTTAGGTTCATACAACAGTTGGTTACTTGTTTAACTCATTAAACATGGCAAGACTCCACTTTTACCCATTAAAACTCATGAACAAAGTTGAAGAAGTTTACCCAAGCTCTAAACAAAAAAGCAAAGGCTCATGGAGCTCACCAAACAGCTCCAACAATTCTGACTATAATGAAAACGAAAATGCCAACAAAGCTTGGCCCTTTCCTCACAAAGGAAGCTTCTTGAAGCTCAAAATGCCACCACAATGGCTCCAACAACACCAACCCCCAAAGTCAGAACCAAAAGCATCCAAGAACAACCCACCAACTCAGAAAAACAAGCCTCTCACTTAACCCAACACAACCACAAGGTGTTTACAAGGAAGAACCAAGAGGAAAAATGATCATTTGGTGGTTTCCCATGAAGAAATGTTGAAGGCAAGGGAAGGAGACACCAAGTCAGCAAAAAAACCCACACTCAGCAGCCACTCACACACAAAAATTGATAAATCAACCTAGGGTTGTGTGCATAAGTTATATATAGCCACTTAACAATTAAACACACAGTATTAACACTAATAGCTTCGCTTAGCATTTTAATCCCAAACTCAGGATTCTTAACCTACTCAATTTTACAAGAATAATCATATTTTTCTTATATTTTTTCGCAGCACCTTTCCGGTACGCGCTTTTCATAGCCAATATCAGTTTCTGGCACCAGTTCTCATTATTTTAACTTGAAACTCGTTTTACAAGTCCTATATATTATTCTAGGAATTATCATGCACTTATTATAATTTTCTGGGATACTTTTTTGGTACGCATTTATACCGACTAGCAGAACCGGTATCTGCACTTTTCGTCAGAAAAGAGACTTTCAACATTATTACTCACTTACCATAATTATTAGAGTCTCATAATAATTATTAGGGTCAATTATGGAATTATCTCATCAAACTCATAATTAACTGATTAATTTCCTTAATTAACGGTGCGGGTTCTTACAATTACAATCCCTGGTATTGGAAACAGACAAATCTAATTCTAATTGAATGCAAATCAAATTAGGAAATATAAGAATATCAATAAATAAAAATGCACACAACAACCGCGACTGTAAGAACCTACACCGTTAATTAAGGAAGTTAATTAATTAATTATGTGAAATTAAGAAATAATTCTATAATTCACCCTAGTAATTATGATAAGGCTTAAATAATATTGGTAAGTGATTAATAATGCAGAAAGTCGCTTTTCTAACGAAAAGTGCAGGTACCAGTTCTGCTACTCGGTATAAATGCGTACCAATGGAGTATCCCAGAAAATTATAATAAGTGCATGATTATTCCTAGAATAATATGTAGGACTGTGATTTCAAGTTTCAAGTTAAAATAATGAGAACTAGTGCCAAAACTGATACTGGCTATGGAAAAGCGCGTACCAGAAAGGTGTTGCGAAAAATAAAATAAAAATATGAAAAATCTTAGAAAAATGAGTAGGTTCAGAATCCAAAGTTTGGGATTAATATGCTAAGCGTAGCTATTAGTACTAATACTGTGTGTTTAAGACTTAAACCTCTATATATGTGCATTTTTGGCCTAAAACCCTAGGCCATACACTCAGAATACGTGATTTGGAGGCTGATCAGCTCCCTCCTACTATTCCATTACTTCCTCATCCTTTTTGTGAGCATTGTGACCCCTTTTCTTCCTTTTCTCTTCACTTATACCGTGTGTGAGTGAGAGGGGATCATTGTGAGTGTGAAAGGGAGCTCTTTTCTGGATGCTCAACCTCTGTTTTGGTTGTGGTGGGGCTGAGTTTCTTTGTTTTGTGTTGGGATCCATCTCCTTGATTGTGGGAGCTCCAAGGAGTGATCTTTGGTGAGAAGAACCAACCTTTGGTGTGCCATTTTCGTTTGCCTTCAAGTCAGAACTGTAGAGGCAGTGTGGTGAGCTCCAAGAGCCATTGTTGCTCTGTTTGAACCTTGGGTAAGTGTTACCAACCTTTGATAATGAGTTTTAATAGGTAAAAATGGAGTCTTACCATGTTTAATAAGTTAAACAAGTAACCAACGTGATAACTGGTCTAAAGGAACTTAAAGACGCATGCTTTAACGTTTAGATGTGTTAAAAATATAACCTTTGGAGTGATATCTCGCGAAATGCAGAATCTGCAATCTGTCGCGAAATATCCGGATATGAGGTCTCTGATATCCGGAGATGGGATATCCGAATATGTCCCCGACATATATCCGAATATTCTGGGTTTGCGTGAACAGTAACGGTACTGTTCATACATAACTGTGTTTGGGGTTTGTCGTCTTTAGATTGATTAAGTTGAACATCTGTAATGATTAAACTAAGTCAGAATCAAGTAATTAAGGGCTTGTGACTTTGTGGAAGCCTAAAGACATGAAACGTAAAGGAAAGACATTGTCTTTATGTCTTATGCTTGGGGAGTATGATTATTGATATGGTGCTGGTCCAAAACAGATTGTGATTTTGCTGTGTTTGGGCTTTGAGATTGGTTGGACTCTTGGCTGGATTGCTAGCTTGCAAGGTAAGCTTTCGTGTCCTCGGTTTAGCCATTGTTTGTTCCACCATATTCCATGAGGGGATGATTTATATGCATGATGTGTTTATATGATTTGATAATTGAAAACGTTGTTGAGCTTTATGTGCAAAGACTTATAATATGTATGTGTTGTTCCACTTTGACGGTAAGCCTGAGTATGTGGCGTCATACAAGACGGTGACACTATGAGTGTGTGCAAGTGGCGTCTTGCACTAGTGTGGGTAATAGACGTATTTCTGCATTTCTCTGGCGAGTAGATTAGTTATAACACACATGACATGATTATCTGTTGCATTGCACTAATTTTGGAACTGATATTGAATTACTGCTTTTAGAACTTATATTGCACATGTAAGTCAGCTTGGGCTGGAAGATCCTTGAGGACCCCTTGTCTTACTGAGATTTTTGTTTAGAGATCTCACCCCACGTTTGGGGCACATATTTTAGGTTCAGGTAATGCGGGGGTTGAGACCTCTAGCGGCAGGAGGCCGGAGCTTAGCTGATATTTCTGCTTATGCTGTTTATGTTTGGATGCTGGATGATATTGTTGCTGTTATGTTATTAGTTTCATGTTATGGATCTTTGAGCTAAGACTCTGTTGATTATGTTGCTATTTGGTGAGCATGGGGATTGTCCATGCCACATTGACTTAACTTTATGTTTTTAGTTCGAAGTTGTATTAATGTATCAGGATATTGTCCATGCCATATTGTCCGGACTACGTGTTGTAGATCCGTGACTTAGATACTCACTTATTTATCTATTGAGGTATTTCAGTTAGCTGTTTTTCGCAATTTACATACATGCAATGTTTTGGAAATGAATTAAGTAATTCAACTTGGTAATGATGATGACGTCATAATTAAAAAGAAAAAGAATATTCCGCATTTTTAATTAAGCGTGACTTAATACGATGGCATGTTAACAAACCGGATATACACGAAGTGTTACAACGATATTCTAGGATCCGGACCCAATACTGGTTCCACCTCTGGATCTAATTCTACCAAATCTCGCCAGGTCAAACTGGATTTCCCAATATTCTCCTGCAATGATCCAACCACTTGGATAGTCGCTGTTGAACAGTTTTTTCCTTTCTACCAAGTGCTTATTACTGATCGATTAAATTTGGCTGCATTTCACTTGGACAACCCTGCGGATAGCTGGTTTTATGGCTTTGATCAAAATGATTTGATGACTGATTGGAGAATATTTTGCTCGGAATTACAATGCCGGAGAATATTTTATACGGAATTACAATGCCGTTTTGGGCCTTCAGAGTTTGATTCGGAAGTGCAACATATAGTGAGGCAATAATCAATGAAGGCTAAATTATAGCTTTTGCTTCCTCTTTTTTCAAATAATAAATTCAAAAAAAATCATAGTAACAATAAAATTTGTTACATGAGATAAATAAATAAAAATAAAGAGCAGACAAAAATTACTCTTCAGAATGTCATCGTAATTATTTTTCACTGATAATACTGAAGAACCTTTAAATTATGGGTAATATTTTTCTTATGTTACATAAAAAAAATATTATCTCTTACACTCTTATTTTTCAAATGAATCTCACAAGAACTTTTCTCTCTCACCTCCAACTCTTTTCTCTTTCCTATTTATTGTTTGAGTAGAAGATAATACTTTTCTTATACATCATAAGAAAAGTATTACCCTTAAATTATTTCTAATGACTCGAGAGAAAGCTATTGATAATTACTTTGAAATTATTTAAGGATAAACTATCACTAAGCAGTAAAAAGGTTAGATAAAAACGTTTAGTTTCTCCTGACGTACAAAAGATAACATTATCTCACGTGATCACAAAATGAAATAGTTTTGGGGTTGGTGGAAAAAATTTAAGCCTCATAAATAGCCACCACCATAGCACGCTTTTTCATGCTAGTTCTTCTCTTGGGTCTCGATGTCGTTGTTGTCGGCGGCATCCCTGCATGCTAGTTCTTTCCACCTTTGACACATCTTTCTTGAAAACCTGGCGTGCGTGAAGTAATGGCTGCACAACATCAACGTCTCAAGGCACATCTACACCAAGAAGACTATAACATGAGCCATTTGGTTAAGCATGGTCAAAGTTATGCAACTCACAAGGCAGCTATCCTATATTGACTTTTGCTTGTGAGTTAGCCACATTCACAGAATTATGTTGCGCTTAGTTATCATAAAAAGTATACAGACAAGATGCATACAGGACATTACAAAGACGATGCTAACAGAGGGAGTTTTGTACTACACAGGTCAGATCCACAAGGTGAGTGGCAGGGATGATGTTGGTGGTAAGATGGACTCCATGGATTTTGGAGAGGTACAAAAGTGATCCGCATGAATTAATTTTGCGGAAAATGTTGGGGTTTTTACCCTTCAGAGAAATAATAAATCTTACATAAAATCCCTAAATTTATGACAAAACCTCCAAAGTGACTCTAACCAAAACAAATGTATGCAAAATATAGATTCCTCAAAAATATTTTGGATAATGGATATACCTCAAAGAATTCAAAATGTCAATTCTTTAGTAGTGAGTTGCACCCCTTTCTCCTTAAAACATTTTCCTTAATTAGCTACTTCTAAGAGAACGAAAATGGGTTACAACTTTAAAGTTTCATCATTTTCAAAGGATGTTTTGAAATTTGATAGAAGAGTAAAAAAAATGAGAACAAAGGTGGTACAATGAAGTAGATCAAGTGAAGTTGAAGAAAATAACGAAAATAAACTTTCGTCGATGAAATATCAGTCCATAAATCATACTCATCTTGAGGACTCGGAAGAAAGGGCAATGGAAGTGATGAGCATATAATAGATGTGCATCGAGGTTAACTTCTTCCAAGATGGAGATTCCGAGTTAACTCATTCTTTACTTCGTTGTTGTTTGTACTTGTGTGGTTATACTTTTTTTTATAGATATACACAATTGTCATTCACAACTAAGACCTCATGCAAACTACTTAAATTTCTTACCACTATACCAATCATAATGACTTACGGTACACTTCTTAAGTCTGTCCACGTTTGAAAATATATTTTTACCACTAATTAAATTTTCTTTTTTGTCTTTATTTTAAAAGGTTATGTTTTAAGGTGCATAATAATTCACCTCCTCTAGTTGCCATTGTATTCAAAAGAAAGTTATTGCCTAAACATAACATGGTTCATAGATAATGCAGGCTGAACATTCATGCAAGTAATAAAACAACTCAAATTACACTTCAATGCTGATCAATTTGCAGTCCCTTAAAATGGTAAAACAGTAACAATTTACCAAACCAACCAAAATTTAAATTCAAAAGGAAAGCAAGATAAATATGAACAAGAAAAACTCTGATTGATCAATTTCCTGACCAACATCTATTGTCTTGAATAGTACGATTCCATTAAGGTTGTTCCCTGACCAGATTTGTGTACCAAGATTTGCCTTTTAGTATGATTCCAATCCATGTTGTTGTACACTAATCCCAGGAATCTGCAAGGAAAAATTTGATGCTGAATCAAACCATCCAAGCTTTTCCACGAGTTTCTTCACCAGGTCACCAGCTAAGTAACAAAGCACTGAAGCCACAGCTGCAGTGCTAAGATAGTAAAGCACTGTTTGTAAGTAAGTCAAATAGTTATTTGATCTTTGAATATACGCTTTGGCAATGGAAAGCAGTGTGATGCATAGTAGAGAAGCTCCCGCAACAGCTACCAACTTGAAATCCTTGTCATTACTCTCACGGAATGAGAAGCCATATACCAACGGTGGCACTAACCCAAAAACAATGAATGATAAAATAGCAATAAAAGCATGAAGAATGAAATTCTCCCTCTGCCCCAGTAATTCATTGTATCGATCCACTGGTGTGTCATTCTCAACTCTTTTGGGTTGCTCAGCTTTCAGTTCCCCAAGCTGCAAAAACGAATGCAATTAATAATAATAAATATATAGGATTGTTACATTTTAGACATATTTGGATGAGTCTCAAAAATGTCAATATAATTCTCTTTTTCTTGGACACGAACTTAATTCTTCAAATACAAATCAAAAAGAAAAAGAAAGGAGAAAATAGTGAAATAATCGCATTGTCACTCTCATTTAATTGTGAACTCTTTGAAAGATTAAAATATCTATTAGAGTTCAATGGCTAAGAACTTTATTATTTTCCAATTATATTACATGGTTGAACATAACTCTTGTTAATTCAACAAAGGAGTTCAAAAGTTAAATATTATATGGGTTTGATAATAAAATGTACATAACTAACTACGGCGGAATCTTAAAAATTTATATATTTAAAAAATATGCGAAATTAATTCCCACAAACTAATTAAGAATAAAATGAGTTATTGCTTGAAAAAAAAAACATAGATTAAATATAATTATTAGAAATCAATGATATTTTCTGTTTGGATTGCAAATCAAATGCATTTTAAAAGCGAAGAAAAGGCTTAGGCTCTACTTCCAAAAAAAACGAGAACAAAATATATACAAATGTAATTATTATAAGGGGATAATTATATTTACTACCAATTTAGTTTACTATCTGATTGGTTACCATTGGATCAATTTAAAATCAACTAAAGTTAATTTTATGGATTTTTCAACCGTTGTTTTTAAATTAATCTAACAGTAACCAATCAAGTAATAAGAGTAGTAAGTAATTCAAAAAAAAGTAATAAGAGTAGTAAGGCTAAATTGGTAGTAGATATAACCTTAAATGCATTTTAAAAGCCGAAGAAAAGGCTTAGGCTCTATTTCCAAAAAAAAAAGAGAACAAAATATATGCAAATGTAATTATTATAAGGGGATAATTATATTTACTACCAATTTAGTTTACTATCTGATTGGTTACAATTGAATCAATTTAAAATCAAGCAGAGTTAATTTTATTGATTTTTCAACTGCTGGTTTTAAATTAATCTAACAGTAACCAATCAAGTAATAAGAGTAGTAAGGCTAAATTGGTAGTAGATATAACCTTATATGATATATATTCTCTTCAACATATGATTTCTAGAAAAAATAAATAAATATTTTGAAGTTTGAAAAAACTTACATTGACTATATAGACTTCATTTTTTTTTTTTGGAGGATAATTACAGACTTCATTTACTCATAGATTATGTATAGTCGATTTGAATTTGCAAGTACTTCTCATTTTATAAGGCCAAAAAAGTAAACTATTATTGAACTTAAATGTTAAATTAAACTGTTATGTTAACTCGCTTGTAGTTTACCATAATGATTAAATAGCAACGGAAATAACAAGAAATCGGATTTAGGGGATGGGAGATAGGAAAAAATAAGCACGTGAGATAGCTAGGAAATAAATATTTTGGACGTATAACTTACATTATGACCAAGAGCGAAAAGTCCACCAATCAAGTTTGCAATAGCCAGCGCAACAATGTTCACTGCAAAAGAATGAAACTGTCATTAACTCTGTAAGGATGATTACCAAAATTTATGCATTAATTCCTCTGGAAACTTGCTTAATAATATTGTTAGTATGCACACTAGTAAACTTATTGCAGACATAATTCTTGGTAAAAAATGGTAATAGTTTGTATAACTCAAAAAACACAATACACATCCTTAATTAAAGAAAGAAGAGTGAAATGTAAGTATAAGGTCCTACATGTGGTAGCGCCAGCACTAGCAGCAGATGTCACAACACTAAGGCTTGCTAATGATTCAGTCAAACCACCATATACAATGCTTTTCAGAATTTCCAATTTCTTAGTACTTGCTGTTGCTGGTACAGGTGGTTCTCTACGAGTAAGAAGTGGTGTGCTTTCAGCAGGAACTTCTTGTTCAGGTAGCCCTGCCCAACAAATGTATAACATCATTCTATTACAATGAATTAGATTGATCATTTCTTACAATTTTGAAATAATGAACACTAAAATCGTTGAATTGCAATACGATGTCGCGAATCATTCGTTTTTCTATCATGAATCGTCAATCATATTGAAATATTACATTCAGAAACATAATAAAAAATAATTTAAAAATATATAATATCATATAAATTAGATCAAAATTAAGAAAGTTAAGATTGGAGTGTGATATGAAGCTTGATAGGTCAAATAAGTGGAGGCAGCCATTTAAGGCATACTGGCATACACATGAACAGTAAGAAATCACAATTTCATTTTGCATGGTTAGTATTCGGATCTGATTACATATATTCTTAAATAAATTTTGCTACTTAGAAAAATATAGAATATACACATCTATGAATAAAATTTCATAAGCTAATGTATTAGATACTGAATTTTTGTGGCATGTGTTCTCTTACTATTCATCTTTGAAATTTCATAGGTGTTGAATAATAAATTAGATTTTGATTTGTTGGGCTTAGTAGTTATTCGGTTCAATTTTTAGGAATATCTTTTAAAGTTTTTTTATCCCAATATCCAGACATCTATTTTAGATTATTCTATGAGAGTTCTAGAGATTAGTTTCACACACAATCATTAATGTTTAGACTAGGAGATTTTGAAAAAATTTAAAATATCTTTTATACATTTTAGATAAAAAAATTGTTGGTATAATCCTATCTTCTCCGTTGTATCAACTAAACAAAGAAAAGGATCGAATAGAAATAAAAATTAAAATAGCCTCTCATGCATAAAAACCTTTCAAAGTTTTCTTCTTTCTTAAATATCCTCCTCCCGGATAATAAAGACAAGGATTAAACTAGATAAATTATTCTTATCCATCCATAAGTTAAATATGTCATGGAGTGTTTTCTTGCAAAACTATATACAGTGGCGGATCTCGGTTCGGGCTAAATTTTAACAAATTATACTTATTTCATATAATTATATGATTATATAAATTTAGCTCGGGTTAAAATTATAATTTGGCCCGGGCTATAATTTATAATTTGACCCTATCTAAAGCTTAAAATTTTTTTGGTAAGAGATTTGGGTAAGTTGTATTAGGTTATGGGTTCAATTTTCACTTATATAAAAAAAATATCTTTAGTAAAATTAAAAAATATTTAATAAAATTATAATTCTTCTTGGTACTGCCTGCTCAAGTGCTTTGTATTTAATATAATTTAAATGAAAATGGTTATATTTACAAATTTTTTGTTTACAAACTACAGTATGTACTTCGAAAAGTACACTAGGTTACATACATACCAAAAAAAAAGTACACTAAGTTACATTATATATTTCTAAAAGTATATAGTATAATTTGAAAAAATTTGTAAAATTTTCATAAACGAATCATTCCCAATTTTAAATATATTATGATATGAACTAACTAAAACTAAGCAAGAGAAGTACACATGTAATTTCTTTTGGCCCGGCTCAAATTTGATTGAGCCCGCGTCTGCCACTGACTATATACCATGCCAACATAATTTCCTCATATTTCGATTTCATGACAAGAGTTATGGTAGTTACCTGGGGAGGGTTCGACTTTAACTTCGACAAGCTCTGGCAGTTTCGTGTCGGGAAAGTCAGTTTGAGGTTGCTTAGGTATAGTGGAAGGAGGAGCAGCAGCTATAACTCTCCAATCACTACTTTTTGTAGAGTCAGTTTCAGATTTTTTGGGTACAGAGGACTCTGAAGCACCACCTATAACTGCCCAATCATTCCAAAATTGTTTCTTTTTTGGTGCAACTTGACCTTTACCATTGTCTTTTGAGGTTGCAATCAAGTTCTTTGATGAATCTTGTGATTTCATGCTGTTTACAGGAATGCTTCCAAAACCTGCATATCAATCAAGGAATAGTCTCAACCCAAATGAGCTACGCAACAAATTAACCTGATAAGTGAGCTCGGACACCACATCTCAATCTAAAACTTTAAGATGTTAAATTTATGAGAAAAATGTGTATTATTTTAAAGGACGTAAAGTTATATCATTTTAAGTGAGAGAAAGAGATAAATTATGGAAGAGAGAGAGTGGACAAAAAAAATAAATGTGTGGATCTCACGTCTTTGTGAAAATAAAATGACATAAGTTATATCATTTAAAAGGACAAATATTTTTCCTTAAATTTATAGGTCATTTCCGTTATATTTTTCATGCCTAATTCATTCTTTTCCAATAAGGGACTTTATCATTCACGCTTGAATTTTCAACAAATATCAAGAAAATAAATTCTATATTGACAACAAAGGAAAAGGTCCCTAAGGATTACCTGTGCCATTGATTTTATCTTTTACTTCACTTGCTACTTTTTGTGGTCCTGTTTCCATTTCATCAATGATGTGCAGGGTTTGTTTTCCTGAGTCACCTGCAATGTTAATGTCCGATTTTGTGGTACCTTCTTCTACAGATTGATCAGGTTCTGGAGCCTCTTGTTGTGATGCACCTTTTACTGTTTGTTTAGGGTCTTCAGGCTCTGTATTGTTATTTGATAAACCATTCACTGATTAATTGATTTCATTTGCAGAAGAAAGGTAGACAGTGAAATAAGTTAGAATTAAACATTGAATAGACATAAAACAGTAGATGCTATTACATAAAAATTACATTGGAAGGAAATCATTCTGCAATCAAGAAGTAACAACTTCTGCTTAAACTTCAATCAACGGCCACTATTTTCCAAAATGGCCAGTAAATTTGAGACTTAACTCAAAATTGTGTTCATAACATGACATTGACATTCATTTTAAAATTAAATTATATATCTGAATTTATAAAAATGACTCTGTATTGTAACTTTTATTTAGAATGTAAGCTTAGTCAAATAGATTCAGCCAATACATTACCCTGATCATTTAATGCTCCATCCTCAGCAGAAACCCATCCAGAGAATAACCAACTACCTATTAAAACCAAAGAAGAATTTGTTGTTCATATCATTTTTTGATATCATAGATAAACTAATTAAGCACTATAAACTATTAAAATATATACCAATTGGAATGAGGAAACTGAAGCATGATGAGCATCTTATTGGATCAGTTGTTTGCAGAGGTTGAGTATGATCACTAGGCTGTATCAATTCATCCTTTTGAATGTAGACCTTTTGGATACAAGAATTGCAGTTGGGACAGTAGAATCCATGTGTTTGAGGTTTTTGAAATACACTTTCCAAATATAATTCTTGCCTTTCTTGCTCATTTTCATTCATGATGCTAACTGTTCCAGTTTCGGTTGTCACATTGTTCAAAGAAGTAGAATCCTCAGGAAGAGGAGGATCAGAAGCAGGTAAGATTGTGCTATTCTCAAAATCCTCATGTTGGAGGATCATTTCAGCATTCACCTGTGTTCTGATCACAAAGAAATTTTCTTTCTTCTCAGATTCATCTAACTCTAGGCCTCCACCTTCGCTTCCAGAAAATTCATTCTCACAGTTAATAGCAGAACCCTTGAATTATAGCTAAACATTTTAACAACCAGAAAACTCAAGAACAAAATGTTATCAGGGTAGTCACCAATTGGTCAAAACCCGTTCCTTGTTGGTTCTATTATTTTACATAAAATTGAATTTTAGCAATACATAAAGTAGCATGTACATTATTTACACTTCTTTGCTGTGAATGGATATGTTAGTCATATAAAAATCATTTATGAAATTCAAGGATAAGTTTTTGAGATAATTGATCTCCTCAATAAAACAAGAATTATGAAAACATATTTATCCCTCTTGAGTAGTCCGTACAATATTATATAAACCCTTCAAAATTTATGGAAGTATCAAATTATCATTCAGTCAAGAAATTAAACAATACTTGTATTTCATCTATTTATTTTAGCATTAGCCTAGATGATTGACCATTTTATCCTCTTTTAAAAATAATTTGTGATTTTGTCCCAATTCTCAAATTATATATTAACCTGCATTATTTTCTTAAATTATATATTAATCTATCTCGATTTGATCAAAGTTTGACGGACAACAAATTAAATTACTTTCTCAAATACATGAATCATTTACTTGAGTATCTGTGGATCAAAGTTTAATCAAATAAGTATAAATTGGTATATAATTTGAGAAGACGAGTAAATCTATATATATTTTTGGAAGTAGACAAACTGATAAAGAAGATATAATAGGAGAGCAAAATAGTCAATCAGCCATTAGACTCTTTTAAAACGAAAGGTTCACTTTAAATAAAACAATGAAAAAATTTCAATTATTAATGAAAAAAATTAACGTTTGATATTACACATCCATTTATAATAAACAATGAATTTGTTAAATTTACTCAATTGGTTTTTCTGATTAAGGGTTGAATTCCTTCATTTTTTTTTCCTCTAGAGTGAACCTCCACTCGCGTTATATGAAATCTTTGGAGAAAAAAGTAACATCTCTATAAAGATATATTACAGCTGACTAACCAATCACTAATCCCTACTTCAAAAAAAAAAAAAAAAAAAAAAAAAGGTGAACTAATGGCAATCTAAACTTCTATTTGAACACTATTAGCAAAGAAGAAGAACAATAGCTGAAGCATAACTCTAAGCATATAGTCAGCCTGTAAGAAATACAAGCTTCTTAGAAATTAATAATAATCATATCAGGAATCCTAATCTTCGATCATTATGTAAATTACTCGAGTGTAAAAGATATACTGTATTCATTTTTCTGTAACAGAATAATAAATTTTTTATTCCTAGATTGTTACCTTCAACTTCTATGCCCTTATTTGAACTGCTGCTTCTGCGGTGGAGGTCCTGCTTTCGTTTCAAGCCAGCTTCCTCAACCTCATTTTCTGCTTCATTCCATTGACTTACTGTAACTTCCATATTGCTTGGACACTCTTTTTTGTCACCTTTCACTCCTAACTCAATGAAAGGCCTACCTTAGTTTACTTTGTCTAAATGAAAAGCAAGAAATCAATTTATAGTTTGATTGTGAAGCCATTCAAATATTAGTTCAGATATGAATGCACATTTGACCAAGTGTGTAAAGTTGACATTTGAAATTTGGAAATGCATGTTATGGCATGGTAGTGTTGGTGTGGTGTTGGATAATTGTAATACATATGTAGCGTTGAAATATATAAAATCATTAATGTAGCATCACTGATCCAATAGTTTAAGCTTTTAGGTTGAATTGGTTCTTTATCAGAGCCGCCTCGCTCCTCGCCGCCCCCAACTTTCTTTCAAGTGGAATTTTTTGTTGCACAGGTAGGTGGACCTGTGCATTGTCCACACTTCAAGTCCAGTGGGCTCTCGTGTGAGGAGGGCGTGTTGAAATATATAAAACCATTAATGTAGCCTCACTCACCCAATAGCTTAAGCTTTTGGGTTGAATTGATTCTTTACCACTTGAGACAGCTTTTGATTCTAGAATCTGAATAGTTGAGCTTCCAACTGTTCATATTACAAAATCAAAAACAAAAACAAAAAACCAAAGAAAATAGAAGAGTTCTTCTCGGTGTTATTTGACGTTATTTTGTTCGGAATATTTTTACATTATTATTTGTAAATAATAAAATAATGGAAACAAAATTTTCCATATATACTCTTTTTTTCTTTATCTTTTTATAAAACAAGTAACTGCAAACACAAGGTGTAAAAAATGTTTTAAAAAAAAAATTCCCGTAAATAAAAGAGCTACAAAATAATATTTAATGATTTAAAAAATTAAATTAATTGGACTAATATATGAAACCACACCCCGCATTAAATTCATCAGGAACATTTTATACAAGTGCAAATTATATTTTCAATCTTAATCAATGTAAAAATATTCCGCCCATATATATAATCTCTTTTCTTCTTCTTTATTTATACAAGTGGTAATTGAATACATAACCTAATACAAACTACTCAAATCTCTCGTCACTAGATAAAACCTAATGGCTTTATATATATATATAATCTCTTTAATTACTATAAAATTAAATAAATGCACAAATATTATGTAATTTATTTTCTAGGCTATATGAATTGAATATGTGAAGAGGGAGAATTTGAATCTTATTTTCTTTATAAGTAAATACTTAAATCCCATAACACAAGCTTCCCTCTCTCGCCCCCCCCCCCCCCCCCCCCCCCCCCCTCTTTTTTTTTTTGGTCTCGTTTCGGTATAAAGGTTGTTTTCAATGTCCATAAGTACATAGGTTATTGCATCATTAATTAATCACATGTTTTTTTAATGTTTATTTAAATAGCCCAATTTTAAACAATATACACGAAACATGAGCTGTGACATTGAATGAAAGAAAATTATAAAGGAGTTAATTAAACCTACGACAGGATATAATTCTTGACCAAATGATTTATAATAGTGTTCCATAGATTTAATATTCATACGCAATCGCAAAATTATAATATAAGGTCAATAAGAAAATGGATCCAGTTAGATCTTAACTCATCTTTACAGGTGGCTGAGATACTAAAAGATTTAACGAATAAAATACTACGTATCCAATGTTTTACATCTGAAAGCCCTAAAACATAGAATATTAAAAACTAAATAAGTTGTTGGATTGTTCCTTCGGTGTTTGTTTTAAACGGAGGCTTGAAGAAGTATAAACCCGGTGGCTTATATAGCTACGTAATAAAACTAACCACTCAAGCATGGTATAATTATAGAGAAAAATGTGCATCATTTTAAAGGACACAAAATTGTGTCATTTTAAGTGAGAGAAAAAGATAAATCATGAGAGAAAGAGTGGAGGGAAAAAAATTTAAAGTTGTGAATTTTATCTCTTTGTGAGAGTGAAAAGAGGTAAGATGTATTAAAATGACACACTATTTTCTCATAATTATAATAAGAGAATACATTTGTTATGTTGTATGAGATAAAATTATTTTATAGACACTATCTACCAAAAAAAAAAATTATTTTATAGACACAAAAAACTAAGTGAAACCCATTAAAGAAAAGGGATAATCTTGTGAAAATAATCAAATACTTGATAGCTTTCATACTTGTGTACACCTAACAAGCTACAAAGGAAGAAGGGATCAAGGAGTTCTCACATGCCATTGGAGTCAATAGCAATGATGCACCGACACTGACACGCGACACGGGACACGACACGACACGACAAGTCGACACGTTAATTTTAAAAAATGTTAGATTTCGACACGTTAGGACACGTTTTGATATTAAATAATATTTTTAATATTCATAATATAATTTATATTTAATACATGTTTCAATTCATAATAAGTCATATAATTAATTTAATATTTGAATTTTATAATATAAATCAAAAGACAAATTTTTATCCCTTGAAACTTAAAATCAATGTGGCATTGTTTTTCGGATATTTAGTTTGTATAATTTGTAAATTATGTTTTGGGACTAAATGGCTAGTGTACATATACCTAGGTATCTGGAGCTACTTTGTAGACCTTTTGATTACATTTCCTCGAGCCTTGCTTTTGATTTGACATCACTTTCTTATTTTCATGCGTTTCTTACATCCAGTGGATGAGGATAAAGCTAATAAAAAAAATATACCGACCTAGTTTTCTTCCTTCGTTTTGTGGTTTTCTTTCTTTCATTTCTTGTGTTCCTTCGTTCAGTTTGGAGGTTGATGATGGTGGTGCCATGCGACTCTTCGTTATTTGATGTTTTGAAGAGGGCGAAGGTGTATGAGGAGCGGTGCCACAACGTCACCGTCGTCTTCATCGTCGATCAGAAAGAACAATGATGTGTCGTTGGAGAGATTAATGATGGATGATGAAAGTGCAGAGCTTCTTCTCCTTAGTCCACAGATTTTAATTTTTTTAAAAATTCAAAAATGTTACGTTTTTATCCTTTGACCGTGTCGGACACAGTCAAAGTCGCGTGTCCACATAGTCAACGTGTCCTAAAATATTGACTACGTGTCAGACGCGTGTTGGAACGTGTCGGTGTCCGACACGCATTTTTTCAAAAAAATAACGTGTCGGTGTATCACAGGTTAATAGTACTATGAATCATCATTAGAGGACACCACACTGTGTTTTAAAACTCAAAATGGTCATTGACTAGGTCGAGATACTGGGTCACTGGTTCAGCCACGTTTAATCGAATTTCAAAATAATATATAATATATATATATATATTAAATTATGAATATTATGTCTAACAAATAAAAGTGGACTAGTGGTAAGTCTTTTGATTCTTAAGCAAGGGGACTCATGTTTTCACTAAGACCCGTTGCACTTGACCTCACGTGGTTATAAACTTATTACTAAGACCTATTGTGTTTGAATAATTTATCATTTAACCTCTTGTGATTTTAAATTTTCACTTACACATTGTGATTACAAAAATATATCACTTAGAAAGTTAAACCCATTGTGGTCTTATAAATATAAAAATATTTTCTTTTTCTAAATCTTATTTTATATCATTATGATATTATTAGAAAAAATAATTAAATATTAAATCAAAAAATATTTCAAGTTATTTATTTTGAAATTAATTTATAAAATATCTTAATTTTTTATTTATTTTAATAATGTATTTAAAAATTAAAAAAAATATTATTTAAGATAAATTAAATATGTATTATCAAACTAAGATATTTACTTTCTTTACATAATTTTATAATGATATCGGGTAAAAATTAGATAAAAGTAAATAATATTTGATTTAAATTTATTTTCAAGATAAATATAAGTGAATTTTTTAAATTTATTTTTGTTTATTTTCCTTAATATATAATAAAAAAAGATGAAAAAAAATTATATGTATAAAATTATAAGGATATAATTGATATTGATATTAATTTAAATTTAAATAAACAATTTATATTTTTCAGTACATAATTTTAATTTATGATATGATAATAATATAAGATAAAAGTTGATAAAAATAAAAAATTTATGTATACATAAGACCACAAGAGATTTAAGTGATATATTTTTATAACTACAATAAGTGTAAGTAAAAATTTGAAACCACAAGGGGGTTATATGATAAATTATTTAAACATAATTACAAAAAAAAAAATTTAAAATCACAGGATGTAAAATGATAAATCATACAATTACAATGGATAAAAATAAAATTTTCATTATATTTTTCACATTTTAACATTAAACCGACCGCTCAAGCGAAAAGATATGAAACTAAGCCCAACATAGGAAAAGTTTTTGTTTTCGCGCGGCTCTTTATGCAATAAAGGTGTTGCTCTTTTAAGTTTCGGGAGCAGATTTGTATATAATTTGAAAAATGACACTTTGAAATATAATTTTGTGTAAAGAATCACTTCAACCCAAAATCTTAAGGTGTTAGGTGAGGGTCTTTTTAATGTTTTATATTATTCTCTAACACACCCCCTCACACAAGAGCCCTTTTGGGCACAGGTCCAATTTTTGGTTTACCTTCTTTTGTACTTTTTTATTTAATTACACAAATGGAGGGCGGTGAGGATCGAACTCATAACCTTATGATCACTTAAGCTCTAATATCATGTAAAAAATCACTTCAACCCAAAACCTTAAAGTATTAGGTGAAGACTTTTTTAATAATTTATATAATTCTCTAGCATTTTGTAAAGGTGAAAAGTGATAAAGAAATAAAATAAAATGAAGGCAAAATGATCAATCACCCTCACATCACATAAAATGAAGGTTCTAATTACACACCCTAAGAGGCCATACGACCTTAATTATTTAATAATCTCAATCGTAAGACAAAAATATAATTATCTCAAATAATTTGCGACACACTAACCAATTCTATTCCCACTGCAGACGTTCTTGCCTTGCAGGAAGGACTCCCCCATGTGAAGAGAGAGCAATTATTTAATTTGGTGAGGGATGGCATACATTCATTATTGTAAGAGACAACTCAAGTCGTATAAAATTATATATTTCATTAAAGAGGACTGGTAGGCAAGAATCAACATCTACTGTTAAAAAATATGTCACCATATCTTTAAGAAGATCATCAATAATAATACAGTAAGAAAAAAGACAACTTTAAATCCAGCGTCACATGATGGTTATCTATGTTAATTGAACAAATCATTAATAAACTTTAAAAATATTTATTTATTCCTTAAAAATAAAAATAAGATAAAATGACTAAAATAAATTTGTAAAAATAATATTTTGGCTTGAAAGGACAATTTTAAAACTTTAATATATATATATATATATATATATATATATATATATATATCTGAGTGTCATTCATTTAAAAAAATTTGTTAGTCAATTAATTCAGTATTTTCAAAAATATTTATTTAAACCAAAGGAAAATTTAAAAGTTTTAATTGATTCAATTTAAAAAATTTCAATCGTTAACTATCTCACAGCTAAAATCTTCGACGTAAAACATGAACCAACTCGTTTTCTTTTTTCATCTAAATAAGTTTGTGACTATGATCATACTCTCGTGACTAAAATATTATAATTAAAATTCGTGGAAAATTTGCACAACTCAGCCATCTCATTTATATTTTTTTTAATACAAAAAAATTAGAGAAAACAGTAAACTCCTAACTTATAAAAAAGGAAAGTTAATAACATAAATATGAAAATTAATAAGAAATACGCAAACTTACCTGGAAAGTGACAATCTTGACAAACGAAGCCACGCAGATGTTCGAAAGTTGTGTAGAGCCCACAATAATTTTACCTTTAAATTTTTTACTATAATAATGCGAGTTATATAGTTAATAAAAAGTCAATGTCTTAGTATTTTAATGACTTTATCACATGATAATTGACTCTTATATAGGAGAAAAGGATAGAGAATAAGCAAGATTTCTCCGATGCAGGACGTACATAACGGTGATCCAATAACAATGGGGTGAGTTTAACCCTTTCTTATTGGATGTGGGACTTGGGAGAGCTTCAATTGATATAATATGTCACTATGAAAAGATCATGTGAATTTTTTTTGATTTTTTTAAAGTGAAGTGTGAAAAAAATAAAAACTCATAAATATGATTGATATAATACAGTTATGGTCGACCTCACTGACGAAAAGGTTCGATTTTCCCATATTATTCTAATTATCATAATATTTTTAACATATTACTTTACTCATCCTATTATATTGTTGGCAATTACAATCATTCTTCTACTGAAGAAATATTTCTCTCAGATTCAAGAATGTATTGAAAGAAGGAAAAAAATATCGTTGTCAAGAAATACAGATATATTTGTCTTGATTGAGAACAGATCGATGCCTTTTACATTTCTATGGTACAAATATTGTAAAGAAAATTTATTAGAAGAGAATATAATTCTTCATCTCATTTTTGAGTTCTTTGACTTATTTTTATAATGGGAAATATAGCTCTCATAAGAGTTTTCTTCTTATGCAATGAATTAACACTATGTATTATGGGTGGTATATAATTATAAATTTAAAAACTATTTTTTCTCTCTCTTCAAAAGTTGTCGACTGACATGAGGGAGAGAGAAAAATCAAATTTAATGTTATAACTATGTACTACCTATAGTACATAATGTTATTCAAGCGTTCCCGTTGGTTAATGAGGTTTTACGCTTTTGTATTTTTATTCGAAATTTTAAGTGAAAATTTTTCTGTTGAAATTGGCAACGAATTTAATTTCGTTGCAAATTTTAAATGTTAATGAAATTTCACGATGATTGCGTTTCAAAATTTTTGACGAAAAAATTTCTGTTGCAAATTTTAAATTATTCAAGCATTCTCGTTGGTTAATGAGATTTTGCATGGATTGTGTTTTTATTAGAAATTTGCCATGAAATTTTTTTCCGTTGAAAATTTCAATGGAAAAAATTCCATTACAAATATTTAATTATTCAAACAAACGAGGCTTCAAGTTGATTATTTTTGGTTCAAAATGTTTGATGGAATTTTTTTCATCGATATTTGATGGAAAAAAATTCCGTTGTAAATTTCCATCACAAATTTCTTCGGAATTAGTTTTCTGTCAAAAATTTCTATGAAATTATTTTTCCGTTGAAAATTCTCATCACTAATTTTCAACAAGATGCTTTCAGAAATATACTATCACATGCTTCATGCCACAATTTATAGGAGAATACAACACGTTTAAGGTCAGTTTTAATGGTGAATAGGAGCACAATCTTTTCAATTTTTAAGTTTCAGATATGAGACGCATACAACAGGAACTGGGAAAGAAACCTTCATTCCAGCAAAATGGTCTAGAGAAGAACAAGATATTATAGATCGGTTTATGCCTGGTTAACCAAATTATTTGTCTGAGTCAATACATAATCAAGTTCTCTTGAAAGTCGAGTTTCAAGTAAGAAAGAGAAATTATATGAACCAAATCTAATAGATTTAATCTGTGTTCAGAATAGATATCCCATGATATGCGTGCTCAACATGCAAAACCAGGACTTTCAACTTAAACTCACTAGGATCATACATGAAATGACTATAAGATGCAGAAAGTGACAGACTGAAAATGCAGGAAGAGACAGAATGAAACCAGAGACCACCAAACATAGAAGAAACAAATCTGGCTTATTTTAAACCAAAAGGCAATCTGCAATAACAAGTGAAGCTCGAGAGCATTTATTCCATTTCAGACAGTTCAGAAGCAGTAGTATCAAGCTTTCAAAGACTCTCCTGCTTTTACCAGATCTTCAAGTGCCTTAAAGATCTGTGCCTCAGTCAAGCCTTCCAATTTGATGCCTTTCTCAACACCCAAATCTAGTATTAAGGAACAAATTACAAGAAATGAGGGTTCATCATAAACAGATAACCATTGCAAAATAGTGCAAATAAAAAGGATAGGCTACAAGATATGATCAGAAAGGTTCATCAAATATAGTCAGTGACTTTCCAGTTTAAGTATACCAAAGTTCACATTACATGGGCCTTTTTATTTTCAAATTGCATTGAAGGCCCTCCACAATAAGCAAATTAATATCAAACCAAAATCACAATCCATATTGACATTATCCATAACTTCATGCTTTCTCAAAGCAGGTTCTAAAATAATTTCCCTCATTTAAGGTTCTTGCCTCCAAACAAAGATGTCATACATAATTATTTTGTTTACGTTACATAACAAAGCATGTTGATTATTTTGTTTACGTTACATAACAAAGCATGTTGACCAAATCTTAAAAAAAAAAAAAAAAGGTAGTAGTATGGTATTTACTTTCTGCAATAATCTAAAAGTATCACCAACCCCAATTAACTTGGGTTAAATGTGTTGTTGATGTTGATGTAATAATCTAAAAGTACACAATAGGGGGTATTTCTTACAATTAAATAAAAACGTGTAAAGTTATTGTGTTTTTGAGTAACAAGTATGACCAGAAAACGAGCACCAAAGAGGTTGCAGAACGCACGAAACTCATCCCCATAAATTTTTTTATTTGTTGGTAGATCATCCCCATAAAATTATTCTCTCAATTGGGATATATTATTGTAAATTGCTTAATACTCTGTACGTATTGATTCAGTGGGCTGAGATTTCAGCCATAGAGATTCAACACCTGTACAGCTGAATACAATCACACCATATACAATCAGTGTAAATGCACGAAAGTATCTGTATTATTTTGCTTTCGGGTAATAGTCAAATTTGGGATAATATTAAAATTTAGTTTTGTACTCACTACTAATACTATTATATTGTCACAACTTTGTGGTCCCTAATATGAAATTAAGGGGACAGAGCGGATTAACATATTTTCAGTCTCAGTATCCCTGTTATGAAACTAAGGGGGAAAAGGGCTTAGGAATGATGATGATATAGAATGTAAATGCAAATTACAGGGTGAAAAATTCAAATCATAAAGATAAGAATGAGATTTAAGATGGGTGATACCATATCTTGCCCATAATTGAGGTTCAACTCCACTGCATTCACGGATCAATATTGGCAATTTCGGGTTCAATGTCTTTAGTTCCTGATAATTCTTTTCCACAAATGTCCTGAGATGACAAAAAAGAATAAGAGCTCATTTTATATTCAAATATCTACTAGATACAAGAGTAACTAAACGACCGAAAGATATATGCATAATAATGCAATAAAATTTTGGCCCACATAAAGGAAAATATATATAACCTTGCAGATGAGCTTGCAGGTGATGACTGACACATCAAAAACCGAAGCTCTTTTATGTTCTTTGAAAGAAGTCCTCTCCATGCCATTGCTTCCCTGGCTCAAAGTTATAATATTTATGAGTTTTTACCTCATCACAAGGCAAGAACAGGAGGTAAAGACTGACAATGTAAGCTAAATTGCAGGCACTAGCCTGACTGGAAAAGCATATATCCAAACCCTATTCTACAATAGTAAACCATAATAACTTTGAACAATGTTTCCCAATTTCAAAAGCACACTAAATCCAAAAGTATTGCATGTCTAAATTACAAATAAGTGACAATGGATGAGAGGCCTAAAAGAATATTTTCTTGTTTTAGGAGACATATTTGAACTGTTTTCCACTGCACATAGATGTAAACACTGACAAGCAAGGATTATATAGTCTAATTCTGAAAACAAGAAAGCTCCGAAAGCAATAGCATTTTAAACTGTCCAGAAATTCATGCAGGTGGTGTCTGAAAATTGGTTCACCGAGCTTTAAAGGTTATTTTCAATTTAGCCCAACCCTTATTCAGTCTTCTTCCAATAAGCAAGTAACACTCAGCACTAGAACCTAGCAGAAGTTCTAAATCCTCAAACATGGCAACTTATTTAGAACATTTCAAGAAGCATGAAAAAAAAGCTATACCTTCCAAGTATATTACAACTCTATACCTAGGAGCTGAATATCATAGAAAATGAATCAAATCATTACAATGAGTAAATCAACTTAGCTGGATGCAAAAAGCACAATTGTTATGCACCATATTGAAAAATTCAGGCAGGGGATATATTTGTTTGCAAAGAAATAAACAAAAAAATCCTAAGAAAATAGAATACATACAGTAAAAATCTAACATTTACCAAAAATAAAAAAAGAGAGGGGTTGGGGTTCAACAAAACATTAACAAGATTGAACATTAAGAAATTACAGCTGACAAATCTTTAATTAGGAACTCAAAACACAGATTTGGATTAATCTTGGAACTATAAACTATTCAAATGAGACAGAAGTAGTTCTATTCTTATCTTCTTCTAAAAGTCCATGCCAAAGCCACTAGGTTCTTAAAATGTTGTTCTTAAGTGAATATTATATTTTCCACTAAACAAATTCTTTTCACTGTGTTTGGATACAATACCAAATAAATACTTTTTGAAATGTAAAAGTCATTTGGATGCAATATACAAAGGCGCATTTCGATGGTAAAATCACAGTGCAAGCAAAGCACTCTTAAAATTTTAAGTGTAATAATTTCGACATGAAAGCGCTTATTGTAAAGTTTATAATTTTGTTGAATATATGAAATTATACAACAAAACCTAGCCATATACCACTTAGGTGAAGTTCCCTACATGAATCAATCAACCCTACTTTCAGCTCCATCAAAAACCAAATCTTCAAAGTAGTTCCACTTATTAAGACTTTCCAACTCACCATTCATACTAAGCAAAAGCATCAAAAATAAAAATAATTATAAAAACAAATATATTAGAATCCCCAAATTGACTGACGAAGACAAATCCAAAATTCAAATTTTAACAGCATTTAATCAAACATATAACATGCATTTTACCCTAAAAAGAGGATTATGGTCCAACCTGACGTGATTCCAAACGCGACTGAGGATTGGGCTGTGATGGATGACGACGGTGAACGACGGGGTATTTTTGAGCGCTGCTTGTGGTTGCGTTCGTTTTGTTTTGTGGTAAGGAGAGAGAGGGGGCCCCACAAACTCAGAAGGGTAGGGTTGTCGTTATAAAAGTTCTTAAAGGTTAATATTGTAAATCAGTAACTAAAAAGATGGAACATTTTTTTGGCGGGGGGATGAAATACACGCTGTATAGTAGCACTTAAATAAGATTTTGGAACCAAGTCTTTGTAAATACAAAATATTCATAAAAAAATACTAAAAACAAAAAATATAGTTAGTGGTAACAAAAAATAAAAAATATATATATATATTTTTTAATTTCTCCACCCTTAATCCGTTAATTTATTTGTTAAGAGGGATTCTATTTTCCTTGTAATATGCCGACTCTAACGAAATTAACAGATACTTGTTGAGATATATAGTCTCACATTGATTGTGTGGGCAACTAATGTCGTCTTTATAAGGCCTTGGGCACTCCCACCCCTTGAGCTAGCTTTTGGGGTGGTGACCTCAAGGTTCTTAACATGGTATCAGAGCGTTCGAAATCTCACCGCCTCCCACTTTCTTTGTAGTGGAATTTCCACATATAGGTGGGCTTGTATGTTGTCCATCCTTCAAGCCCAGTGGGCTCTCGTGTGAGGGGGCGTGTTGAGAAATATAGTCCCACATTGGTTGTATGAGCAACTAATGTGAGGTTTATAAGGCCTTAGGCACTCCCACCCTTTGAGCTAGCTTTTGGGGTGGTGTATCCCAAGATTTTTACATGGTATCAGAGCCTCACCGTCCCCCACTTTCAGGTGGAATTAAAAATAAAAAAAAGCACAAAAAGGTAAACCAAAAATTGGGCCCGTGCAATTCCACGCTTCTAGCCCAAAGGGCTCTTGCTAGGGCCGGCAAAATGGGCTGAGCCCGCCGGGCTGGCCCGCCCCGCCTGCCAAATGGGGCGGGCTGGGTTGAGTCTTTCAACCCACCAGCCCGCCAAACCCGCCCCGCCAAACCCGCCAGCCCATATGGGTCAGCCCGCCACGGGGCGGGCTAGCCCGCCAAGTCATTTTTTTTTTTTTTTTAGGTTACCCAATTGTTATGTAGCTCCGTATCTTAGATTTCTCTGCTTGCAAGTGGCTTTTTTGAATTGTTGTGGACTGCTCATACAACACTTTGTTACTTGTTTTGTTATTCTATTTTATCCTGATATGATTTTATTTTTTTATTATTATTTTTGGATTGAAAGATGCATATTTATATGCAGATTATTAAACACTGATCTTCTTGGTTTCATAAGCACATTAGGATTTTATACAGATTTTTGTATGCTTTTATGCAGATTTTTTTATGTGATTTTATGCAGAATTTAATTTTTTGTATTTAATTTTTTTATTTTTTTTATTTTAGGCGGGCTGGCCCGTAGCCCGCCAGCCCACTCATAAAACGGGCCGGGTTACTCAATTCAACCCATTTTGTCAAAACGGGCCGGGACGGGCCAGCCCATTTTTGGCGGGCTAGTGGCGGGCCGGGGCGGGCCGGGGCGGGCCGGGGCGGGCTGGCCCATATTGCCAGCCCTAGCTCTTGCGTGAGGGGGCGTGTTGAGATATATAGTCTCACATTGATTGTGTGGGCAACTAATATCGCCTTTATAAGGCCTTGGATACTCCCACCCCTTGAGCTAGCTTTTGGGGTGGTGACCTCAAGGTTATTAACAATACTTGCTATTAGATAATATTTCGATTCATTATATTTTTCCTGCATCATTATTAAAGCATGTTGAACTTATGCTTGTTGCTCAGGGGTGTCATTTCGAGCCTACTTGATCCATTTGGGCAATATGGTTTTAATTAACTCATGTCAAAATAAATAAATAGAATGGATCTCACTCGTAGCATGCCTGATTTTATACGTAAATTATAAATATATTGTTAGAATAAGTTAAAGTTTATTTTTATTTGATCCTTATATTATTGAAAAATACTCTCTGTATCATATGATCATACCAATATAAATTTGGCCAATAAATAACACGTACTGAGTTTGGTCCGAATTGGAGAAACGTGGAGTTATTTGCTTGTAAGAACGATCTTTGATCTTCTAGTTGGATGGTATCCTGTGTTAGAGAAGATGAACTTCAGATAATAATGTTTGACTATATTCGGAGAGGGTGAGTACTTGCAAAATACTCCAACACTAATGTTAGTATTAAATGTATGAGAAAGATGAATATATCTTGGTTTTCACCTTTGCACCTTTGTATTTAACTATTTATAGCGTGCGACATGACCCACTTGTAGATTCATCTAACCACCTTTGTATGGTGAATTGGTGATCTGATTAAGAAGCTTTCTGATTGGTTTGCTAATGAGGTTCTTATAGATCTCATCTGCATCCGGGGTGCCTTTTGGTAGTTCAGACTTAGTTGAAAGTTCATCCATATGCCTTTTCATTATTGGTTAGGAGAGGTGGTGGTCAATTTTGAGCAATTGATTAATATCTGCTGGATAATGGACACACATATCTTAATTATGTGTTTCTTATTAGTTAAGGATGCTTTTGGGTCAAATCTCGTGATGGATCTTTACCTTAACCATACGGGCTTCTAATAACCTTTGGACCTATATTATAGGTCCAAATCACAATATAAGTATGTGATCTCAAAACATATTATTAACGATGTGCATGTTAAATTGTTAATATTCCCAAAATCATTTTTTTTTTCTCCATTTTTAAGCTGGATAATAGAAATGGTCAAAAATTATGTTTAATAAAACCCATTTATTTTTGTGTCCTAAAACATGAACCGATAGCAAAAAAAAACAAAAAATTTAAGTTATTTTTATCTTCTTCGCTCCCGGACACAGGAATAGGAAAAATTATTTCTATATAAAAACTAGGCTATATAACAAAATAGTTGTCACTTGTCAGGTATACCCTACAGAAACCTACCTACATTAAATTGCTGCATGACATATCAACCTAATAAGATTTAACAGACCCAAATATAAAGATCACCTCTGGCGTATCGTTTCTCTCATTTAGACCGACTATTAACCTTTTTTTTTTTCAATAAAATCCAAAAAAAATTATCATTTAATCTTATAATACAAAATATTCTAACATAAAGAAGCAAATATCACTACAAGAAATGCGGCGTTGCGCCACATTTTTTTAGCGACATTAAACGAAATCATGTTTTGGTAACAAAAATGCCAAACTCTCTAGCAGTGACTCTTCTATCTTAATATTTCTGCGTCTCTAGTAACTTTGTTTATGTGTTAATCTTTGTGCTGCGATTTAAGGTTGTTCCATGTCACTTATTTGATTAAATATCTCTGTTTGAGTCTAATATATAATTAGTGCATGTAACCTGTTTGATTAAATGTCTCTGTATGAGTAATATATGTGTTGAATCATGTTTTGGTATTTGATTTATTTTTAACCTTTGAGTAGGGTCATGCTGTTGTTTTGAAATTCCTTGATATTAGAGTTATTTGATTCGATTATCACAGCATGCAATGATTCACTTACTTTAATTCTCTAAGCTAATTTTATTTGAAAGACATGATTTAATGGTGCACTATGTATTGCTGATGGAGCAAAAAGATGATTATGGGGGCGATCATTCCTTTTGGTCCCTGAATTTGGAGTATATATATAATTCTTTCCATTTTAATATTCAATAACTCTTATGAATGACTAAAACAAAAACTTGACGTGATATAAAATGATTTGGAAAATTTTCAAAAGAAGTCACGTTAGCAAATAATATAACATGGTAGTATAAAGTTGTAGCGAACATTTTAATATGGTGCATATAAATTATCTGTATTTAGGTGGAGCTTATTTTAATATAGCGCATGTAAATAAACTGTATTTAGGTTAAAGTTACCAACTTAAATTTAAAATAACAGAACTAGTTATAATTTAAAATTTAAAATTATAACCGGTTAAAATTAATTTAAGAAAAAGTCAATAATATTGTATATTGCTTTGTTAAGAAGTTATATTAAAGATAAAGTCTAAACCCAAGCTCAGTTTACTCCGCTAGCCTCTAAGGCACATTGAAGAGGTTACAATTACAATCATACATCTTTAAAGTCTTTAAAGTGAGACAAATGTTAGCTTATTATACTGAATCTCACCCTCTCCCTGCATACGTGTTTCATGCACTAGATGAGAATACTTGCATCACACTTAATGGGGCCACAAGGACATAAACTGTTATGGTTCACACTCACTAATTATTGTAGAATTTCTCCACCTATAAATGCCTCTTAGAATCCTCTTAGAACCATATTAAAATGCTCGCTACAACTATATACCACAAGAACAAATAATTTACTTTTAAATATAAATTATTGTTTAAATATAATGTTTTAAACAATCTTAAAATGTTCTTCTACTCCCCAAAACATAAAACGCTCAGCTTAAATTTCTATAGTGCTTTATAATTTATTACCTCCACCTATATACTACCATGTTTAAATAACATGGTAGTATATAGTTGTAGCGAGCATTTTAATATGGTGCATATAAATTATTTGTATTTAGATAGAGCTTATTTTAATATAGCGCATGTAAATAAACTGTATTTAGGTTAAAGTTATCCAACTTAAATTTAAAATAATCAGAACTAGTTATAATTTAAAATTTTAAATGCAACTGGGCATTTAGTAATAAAAAAATGGTAAACTGTTAGATTAAATTTTAAACATTATTTAATAAATTTAAAATTAATTTTTAGTCATTAAAAGACATTACTCCTAAAACATATTATAACTTCCCTCCAATTTTTTTTTTGTCACTGTCATTTGTTGGAATTGATTTGGTTCATTATGGATGATGACAATTGTTCTTTCCTGTATCCAAAAAAAAAAAAAAAAAATGTTCTTGTGACGTCAAAACCTTTGTTCACATGCTTAATAAGTTTTGGGGGATCCTCTGCTTTTTCAAAAGGAGAGGATGAATTTACTTAAATTTCATTGCATTTGTAGGTTGAAGTTTTTCCCTTGGAATATGATATTCCTACTTGTATATAATATGGATATGATATTCCTAATTTCCTACTTATTTGTGCCCTGTTGTTTGTGTCGAGCAACATTCTTTCCCTATCATTTGTCCTTATTTGAATTAAGCTTCAATTGAGGTTTAACCTTGCAAATAGATACTGAGATAAGTAACAGTCTTGCGTAATTTCAGATATTTAACCAAGAGTTTAATTTTGACCATAAATTAGTACCACAAAAGGTTTCTCACTTGCAGCACAGGTTCTTAAATAATAGGCACCATGTGGTTCATTGATAATTTAAAACTCTTTACACCACTAGTAGATCAAAATTAAATCCTTTTAACAAATATTTGGTTTTTTGTTTGCTTATTATTATATAAGGCAATGAGTTATGGATACGGACTACTTTGCGTTAAAGCATGTTATGATATGATATTGATGTGTATATTTTGTATAACACAGGGTTTTCTAGTAAAAGCCCTCGCTTTCCTTTGAAGCTTGATGAGAAAAATACCTATGATGCTAGTACAAGGTACAATTCTGTTCCCTTCCTCTTTCAAGTGCTTCATGTATTATATGGTTGTTTGTTAGCATGCCTTTGAATACGTATTTTTGTCCATTTTGTATTGTTAAAGGCCTGACTTGTCTGTAATTCGTTACTGGACAAGTAAGTGTATCTGTATAGAGGTGAATTAAGTTATAAAGCAGTGCATCGTGAAACACTACCGTAGCATTCAGCTGATAGACTATGGCATGTGGCTCAGAGAGTTATATCGCAGCTTGTGACTCTAGCTACTATTGATGCAGATATACTGGTTTGTTGTGTCTTGACATTGTTATTTTACTTTCGTCAAGTCATGAAGTGGGATTTATATTGAGCTGCTTGTATTGGCAGGTGTATATAAATTGCCCTGGTGGAAGCACATATTCAGTGTTGGCAATTTATGATTGTATGTCTTGGGTAAGATTTATATTTCTAAAGGAAGAATTTGTTTACATTATTGATATTGTGTCTTTTAATAAAATTAAGATGACAGGCCTGAATATGCATCTTTTCAAGCAATTCTTTATGGTCCGAAACTCTGAGTTTTCCATTCAACACTTTAATTGGGGTTTGTGAACTCAATCGATGCTGATGGTGCCTTCACTTTAATTGTTTGTCCTTGTTTGCTTCAGTTTAACATGTTTTTCTACATGACCTATATCGCAAGATGGCCCGATTATTTGAATCTGTTGGAAGACTTCAGTGACAATATGTGAGACATGCTTGCGTTTGATTTTTTTAATCTTTGGTTTCTGAAACATTCCCCTGTCCTCTTTACATGATCTTATTTGAATTTTCTTTTCATAGTAGTTTTCTGGTAAATAATGTATTTTGTACTATAAGTGCAAGGAACTGTGAAAGAAATGATTCTTACTAAGTCAGTTAGCTAATTTTGCATAACCGTTTAGTACTTAACACAATTACTGATTTGTTTGATTGAATTCTGTTTTGTTGAATTCATTTATTTTTTAAATTGCAGGATGTTGCTGTCAAGTTTAATCATATCAACTTGGTGATGTTATAGTTCTCTTCCAATATAACTAATAATATTCATCTTCTTTTTCTTTTGGTGTAGCACTTTCAAGTTTGAAATAGAGTTCAATACTTGAACTAGTAAGCTATTTGTGGGTGCATCTTGATTCATGGGACAAAAAATTGTGCTTAAATTTTTAAAGTAATCTTCATTTACAGCTAAGAATAGAGTTATTATTTAATAGACTACTGTTAATAGTTTGCACCTTTTGGTTGTCATCAAATGCAATTTTGTACCCTTCTTTTGATGATACCTGATCCAATAATTGAGCATCAATTTGTTATCGTGCTATATTTTGGTCATTTTTAAAAAAATAATAATAATTTAGCCACGGTTTAACCGTGCCAAAGTTAGTTATAATCGTAGCTAAATCACTGCTACCACACTCAAACATAATGTGGCAAAACTAACCAACAAGTGTGGTAGAAATATTGCAACGCCATTATTAGCCACATTCATGCAAAGTGTGGTTTTTTTAGTTAGCCACATTTTTTGTTTAGTTTAGCAACATTTGTTAATGTGGCTAAATAAAGCTTTTTTTGTAGTGTATGCAATTGGGAAGGGCTTTTTGACCCTTTTGCCCTTCATTAATTAATTAATAACCAATTTGCCCCTGATCCAGAACTATCCACCAACCTGCCCCCTTTTAGTCGACTACCTTGCTTTTTTAGTCGAGCAAATGGTCAAACTTCAGAAAGTGGACTACCGCATATTTAGTCGACTAGAAAAGCATCTTAATCGACTACATTTTTGGGATATTTAGTCGACTAAGTAACGATATTTAGTCGACTAAATATCGACTGATTTGTTTTTTAAAAACCCCCTCATTCGGCAGAGGGGGAGTAGCAAACCTAATCGACTACGGAGGCGGCCCAAACCCCAAATCCGCAGGAGCAGCTGAAGAACGCCCCAAACCCTTCCCTCAGGCGTGTGGATTGCCCCCAAATACGGTCCAAATCGTGAAATCTGAAGGATAGGTAAGGTTTCTTAACTTGCATTGTGTTTTAGGTTTAGGAATTTTTTTTATTTGTTTGCTGTCCGAATTTGTGAACTCTAATCAAAGCGTTTGTTGTAGGTTTTGTAACCCTAATCTACTAAGGTTTATTTTTTTGCATTGTGTGAATTTTTTTGTTTGAAAAGTTTGTATGTGGGAAAAGTTTGCTTTTGGTTTACAGCCCTTATGTTGCAAGTTTTCATTACCATCATGACATGTTTCATATAGTTAAATGCTGACATGTTTCATTGTAGGTACCTTAAACAAATGACAAGCCGCAGAAGACCAAGCGATGAGGGCAATGAGTCACTTGAGAGACGCACCAAGCATAGGCAAGAGCGGCCTTCTTCGTCAAGGCGACAAGACGAAGAGCCTGATACTGTTGACCTCCCGTATGGGTATCTGTTTGAGGACGACCCTGCCGTCCACGCTTCATTCGTACGTGACCATTTGAACCGGCCGTTATGTGCTCCAAAGTCTTTGGATACAGCCTTTTTTGATAAGGAGGGATTTGAAATTGTGGGGGTGTTGGAGGCGGCACATCTGAGGGTGTTGGCCGAGACCCTATGTCCGTATTCAGAGCTTATGGTGCGGGCCTTCTACCATAACCTCAGCTACATACAGGGCGAGCTGAGGTCGAGGGTTTGTGGAATAGATATCATCATGACGACACCTGCATGGTTGGAGATACTCGGCTATGATTTTGACTCTTCTCAGATTGTGGCGTATGACGCTGATAGTGGTGTAGTACTTCCAGGATATGTACGAGAGGATGCCGTGCAGGAGCAGAGAAGAGTCCGTGGGGAACACTTGCACTATACGGTGGGGTTGCTTTCTGTGGAGTCCCGTATACTACACTATGTCCTCACCCACGTTCTGTTTCCGCGATCTTTTAATCATTTCAGGGTGTTGGAACATGACATTCCCATTATGTGGGTTATCCGACATGCCCAGATGGTGAACTGGAGGCACTATATCTGTTGGTTTATGTTTAAGGCCAAACATAAGGGTCATCTTCCATACGCTTGTCTGGTACAGAGGATATTGGTTCACTTTAGTGTTCTCATGGAGACTGAGCTGTTGAAGAAGACCACGGGCTATAATTGCAAGTTCGGAAAGCGTCTATTGGAGCAGTGCAGGATTACTAAGAACACAAGATCGGGTGTGTGGGAGTTCAGTGGTATGCCCCAGGTTGAGGTTCCTTATGTTGCCCCAGATGACCATATTGTTGAGCCAGAGGTGGAGGAGGATGAGGAGGAGGAGGATGTGGCTGAGGTTGAGGAGATAGCTGAACCTGAAGGTGGATTTTCACTGCGTGATGTCATGAAGGGCATAAATGCAATGACAAAGAAGATAGGAAAGATGGCGCTGGCACATAAAAAATGGAGAAAGAAAGGGAATGAAAGGTTTAGACACATACAGGGAAGGTTTAAGGGTGTGGAAGACAGGCTTGCTCGTCTGGAGCTTGCAAGAGGTGGTGAGGTAGCTGAGGCAGCAGGGGATGGGGGTCATGTGTCAGATGAGGACGACTCGGAGACGGACACAGACGGGGATGAGGAGTAGATTTAGGGTTTACATCATGTTATTATGTTTTGTTCATGTATTTCCTTTAAGTCGTTGTTGTAATGTAACTTTTTTTAATGAATGCAGAATTGTTATGTTTTTTGGATCGATGTTATGTTGTGTAATGAATTGAATTCCATTTCAATATTGTATAACTTATGAATGGAACCTTTTTAGCAATTTGATCATCACGGCACAAAACAATATTGAACAGGTCACATTCGTCCATAACACATCACAGCAAATCAGTACATGTGTTTAAAAAGGCTACATCTTGTATTGTTAACCGTAAACAAACGTTATGACAACATACGACTTGGTTTTAGGAATTTAATGTCCACATGGGTTTTTTGACTCGGAAATTATGCTCCCTAAGTCACACTCCCTTAGTGGATCAGTGTAGAGTGGAAACCTAGGGCAAAAAACATGTGTAATTCGGATTTGGGGTCCTAAACCAACAATTTAGTCGACTAAACCAGTACAGGTTAATCGACTAAATTGTTGGTTTAGGACCCCAAATCCGAATTACACATGTTTTTTGCCCTATGTTTCCACTCTACACTGATCCACTAAGGGAGTGTGACTTAGGGAGCATAATTTTCGAGTCAAAAAACTAAGATGAAGTTAAATTCATACATGGTTTACGTACTGTGTCAAAACGTTGGTGTATGCGCACCAAATCTGCGTTGTAACAATTTAAACACATATAATTTATTAATACAAGCATCATTACATCAACCCGTTCATTTTTTCAAATACAAATATCATGACATCAAATACAAACATAGCACCGTCATTACATTCAAATACAAACATCATGACATCAAATACAAGCATATAAAACCATAAATGCCTATAATGTTAAACCATCAAAACATTAAGCCCCTCCCATGCTTCCTCCGCAATTCATCTTGTATTGGGAATCCTCATAGGACATGTACGTTTGTTGTGACCAATTTGCTTACACATGCTAGATCTACTCTGACTGCTTGTCGGTTGAGACTCAACCCAATCCATCTTATTCTGTATCCTTGACGATTTGGGTCTTCCTTGTGCACGTACCAAAGATGCATTTGGGATAATGGTTGGGCCATCAATTTGTGGAATCAACAACTCATTGCCCATTGGATACCAATGTGCAGCATATACCTTATCAATTTGTGCAATTGAGAACACAGGATCAACATAATCATAGTGGTTCAACTTTTCTACCTTGCACACCGCTAAGACGTGACTGCAAGGAAATCTTCTAGATGTGAACCGTCCACATTGACATTTGCGATTGAGCAAGTCCACCCTCATTATGTCACCTGCATCATGAGTTGATTGATTGTAGGCATCCTCGACTTCAAATAGCTGCAGGTCCCTATCAAAAACCCGCACACGGAGGCTCACTGTTAATTGATCATTTTTTTGGATGATATCCTCAACTTTTTTTGCAATTCTCCAACCCTTTGCCTTTGCTTTTTGGATCTTTTCACGTCTCTTGACGAAATACTCAACAAGTCTACTTTGAGTCATCTTCACCAATGCTGTTATAGGCAAATTACGTGCACCCCTCAGGATCTTATTCACACACTCAGATAGGTTAGTCGTCATGTGACCAAACCTCCGACCCTCCTCATCGTAAGACCTGCACCATTTTTCTTTGGGAATCTGATCTATCCATGAAGCTACTTGAGGGTTACTGTCGATAAATTCCTGGAATCTGATATCAAAATGAATCTTTGAACTCAAGTACCCTGGAATACAAAATGATGCGTTAGATACAAAAGGATGAATTATATACAATTTGTACATATTAAAAAGAAGATTGTACCTAGCTTCATCAGGGTTTTCTTTAATTCCACATCTCTAAACTTAGTGCTAAAGTTGTTTCCGATGTGGCGTAGACAAAACACATGATACGCAAATGGTGGCTGCCAACCGGCATGATCTGTTACAGCCCTGATGATGCTGGGATGACGATCGGATATTAGACAAATGCCATGCTTATGCGTGACGTGAAAACGCATGAGGCTAAGAAACCACGACCAATCATCCAATCTCTCACCCGGAGGAACAATAGCAAATGCAATAGGGAGAATGTAACCATCTCCATCTTGTGAAGTTGCAATCAAAAGAGTTCCTTTATATTTACCGTACAAATGTGTGCCATCAATTTGGATTATGGGTTTACAATATTTGAAGGCCTCAATGCACTGGTGAAAGTTCCAAAATACTCGGTGAAAGACAGCCTTATCCGTATACACTCGGCGTTCATCAACACATTGGTCCGTATCAATCTTGAACACAGAACCCACATTAACCTGCGTCATGTATGTCAGCCAACCAGGCAAGAATGCATACGATTTATCCCAGTCGCCAAATAACTTGACAATGGCTTTCATTTTAGCCTTCCAAGCTTTCCTGTAAGATATGTTGTATCCATACAAACGTTGTACCCTCTCTTGAATAAGAACTGGCTTCAATGATGGATCTTCTTTTAACATATCTATATAAAAAAAAAACACCGACCAACAGTCAGAATACAAACTGATTAACGTAA